>NC_056737.1:425486692-425786692 GCF_019279795.1 Protopterus annectens
GTAAAAGGTTAATAGAGCAAAAGGTCTTGCATCGCACTGCAGTTTGTGAACAATAAGAAGAGTGAAACTCTAATGTCTGGCATTACAGACTGTAATCATTCAGAATTTACAACAGGCAATATCAGGGATGTTCTTTAAACTCAGGAACAACTATGAGGTACGGCAGTGTGTAAATGTATTTGTTTGTGTTTGTGTGTGCTTGGATTTGTGTATATGTGTGTGCGAGGGAATGAAAGAAGGGGGGTGCCTGCCTGTACTAACATGATTCATCAGCTGCCAGAGGTGATTATTGCAAGGGCATCAAAAAAGGCCCTGTTAGCTCTTGCAGTAATCACTAAGTGATTCTGTGAGTGCAGTTAGCTGATAATTAAGCCTTACCTAAATCACTGGTTTCCATGACCACTCTAACAGGTCCTTTTTGCTGCAGCTGCAGCCTTACCATTTGTGGACGGGTCTGTTTCTGAATCCTGTCCTATACTACAGTGTGTGTATCACACAGTAGTCTAATGCATACACATTATAAGCTATTTTTTTTCTTTATTTTTGCTGCACTCCTATGCTGATCTTCTAGCTTTCCCTCCTAGCTGCTCTGATGACCCATTCATTCTTCACTCGCAGAGAGCCCTGCAGCTCATTGGTTCTTTAGGACCAAGGGATATGCAGACTGGGAGTGGAACTATCATCTGCTTGGAATAATAGGGTTGTTCTATTTTTAACGAAAAACAACAAAGGCCCGTAAAATACAACAAAAAAATAAATAAATAATGACACACTCTAGCACCTCGACTATACAATAGTCTTCAAGGAGTAAAACAATATGCAAACAGCAGCAATATATAACACAATGAAAAATTCAATCAAACAATTACAGAATTAAATAATTAAGCAAACAATTAATAAAATAGTTAAGTTAAATGATATATATTAGATTTATATTAGATATAGGTGGGGGTCAATCTGCCTTCTGATAGAAAGAACCCTGGTGATAGAAGATATTGATGGAAAAAATTTAGTTGATCATAGTATAAATAAGAGAAAAATGTATTTTGTGACTACTTACAATGCTTGAAGTAACAATTGGTTTCAGTAGTAAAGTATTATTGGGATTTTTGCTACAGTTTAAGGACTTATCAGAAGTTCTGAATAGTTATCCTTGTATTTCTTATAAACACGGGAGACATTTGAGTGACATGCTTGTACATAATTTTTTTTTCATTGCCAGTTTGTTTGATGTATAAAAATCCCTCTTTTTTGGTACCTTCCCATGTGGTAGTTGTTCCAGCTGTAAGTTTATAGTAAACACCTTTCAAAAGATTAATGGTCTATTTTTTAAATCCAGTGGAAGGGATACTTGTAACACAGAAGGCATTATTTATATATTAAATGCCTGTGTGGTATTTTTTTTATGTAGGAGAGAGTAAGACAATGTTCAAGCTAAGGCTACAAGAACATGTCAGAGACATCACAAATTGTAGAACTAAGAGTCCTATTGCACAGCACTTTAAACTGCATCATAATTCTTACCCAACAGGTTTAAAAGGTACCATTTTTGAGAAGGTACACTATAGGTATGAAAATGAAAAGGGGATTAAACAGAAATTGTTATACAAAGAATCAGTTTTTATTTTGAAGTGTAGCACTTTAATTCCCCTCAGGTCTGAATACAGAGTGTAATTAGGGAGTTCTTATATAAATCATTTAACGTAACTATTTAATTTAATTATTTAATTTGGTAATTGTTTGATTGGAATTTTCATTGTGTTATATATTGCTGCTGTTTGTATATTGCTTTACTCCTTGAAGGGTATTGTATAGCCGAGGTGCTAGAGCGTGTCATTAAATTTTTGGGGATTTTACTGGCCTTTGTTGTTTTTCATATTTGGTATTTGGGTGGTTTGTTGTATTTGTTTTATTTTTAAGCCCTATCTTCACTGCACATGCCTGGTAGCCCGATCAGGGTTATTTGCTTGCAATGGGCATCAGTGAGAGCAGGTCACTGATGTCTGCAACTTGTATAAGCCTTCGAGTATGCCCTTTTGGCCTTGAAGCCAACCCTCTATGTTGTCTCTGGTTTCCAGCAAAGACTCTAAGATGGAACTGTGCACCCGAGTCATGGGCCATACATCTTTCCCTGAAGAGAGGTGAGCCAGCTAAACTTTACTAATCCTCTCTTCCCCATGCCAGCTGTAACAAGTCGTTAATCAAACTCAGATCACTTGGGTATTATTTTGAACTTTATTCCTCTGTGCCAACAGAGCTCTCATATGACTGATTTTATAATAGATGTTGCAGATATTTTTCAACATTTCTGGAATTTTTATTCATTTTTGTCCCTTTTTATTGGAGGGTTAGGAAGGAATGCTCCACTATATAGAAAAGGAAAGATCAGCATATGGTAAACATTCTAAGAATTACATCCATTTAGTTACAAAACACGTTTCCTTTCTGTATGTATAATAGTAGTATCAGGGAATGTCCTTATATGATCACACAGTAATCTGTTGTATATTGGCTAAATGTATTAAACTTTTAACATGTTTTCATGGGTTAGCTCTGAGAAACATTTATGAACACTTTGGAATAATACATTTTTAGATTATTTGCATTTAGCAATATAGCCACACAGCAAGTAGAGCACAGAAATATGGGGAATAACATGAATTAGCATTGTAATCAGTTGGGAATCCTACTGGTAATAGAGTGTTTTGAGGTTAGCAGAAAGTAATGTTAAATAGGGAAAAACTGGTAAAGAAAGTTGCAGAGTATAGGCATGTGTTGCAGAGAACAGTGCAGAGTTTAATATTTAATGAGTTATAATATGCTAGTATAGATATTTGTGAGAAAAAGTTTAGTAATTTAGGGATGAGTACTAATATGTGAGTGCAGACAACATGCTAGAGAGAATAGGGAAGAGTTCAGCATTTAGAGATAAGTACTAATATATGGCAGAGATAGGCAAAAAAAAACAAGGTATTGGCAGCAAATAAAATAGGGAGGGAAAGGTAATAGAATGTGAAGAGGCCAATAATTTATTTGACCTGCAGGCTAGAGATTGCCTTCCCTATCAATGATTCATATCAGAGTGTAGGCAAAGAGAAAGAAATAGGGGGATCCTAAGCAAAACACCAGCACTGAGTTTTTAGTGGAATCTAGAACAGAAGCTGCTATTAAAAAAGGAATGATTAGTAGAACATATAAACTATTGCATGATAACTATAAAAATCAATCAGAGGAGGTTGGAAAAAATTGTGAAGAGAAATTGGATAAGCAATTTACAAAGAAACAATGGGGGGATATATGTATGTCTCCCAAATATGCAACAAAATCTAGAAGATTTAGGATCTTTGCATGGAAGTGTTTACATAGGTATTGTTATACCCGAAGTAGTCTCCAAATAATTTTTCCTCAGGTAGACAGCAGTTTTTGGAGGTGTGATGAGGAAGAAAGAGATAACTTGGAACATATTTTCTGGGAGTGTAATGAGTTGGCAGACTTTAAAATTCCCTGCAGACTACTTTATCAGAAATACTGAGTGAGCAAATTGGTATAAATAAGGAAATTATTTCTTTTGAGCTATGATACAGAATTGGAATTGCCTAGACATAGTAAGGCCTTGCTTAGTCTAATTATGTTGACTGACAAAAAACAATTACTTGACAATGGAAATCAATGTCTAAACCATCTGTACTAGAAGTAGTGAATATAATAAGAGACATAAAACAACTGGAAATGGGATCTTTAGAAAAGGATAGAAGGAAATTACATAGAAAATAATGAGAATTTTGGGAACAATACATGCAGAGGAGGAATAATGTTTAAAAGAGGGCAGAATTTGAATGAGCTATGTAATATTTGACTGACATTGACAATAGGTTATAAGTGATGCATAATGTTTGCAACTAAAATTACGTCAATATGGTTTGTTTTCATTTATATAAATGTATGATTGCCTATGTCATAAGTGATAATTTAATAAAGATGTTTATTGTTTAAAAAAATATATAAGGTAGAGATAATACTAATATATGAGTGCAGATGTCTGTGTGTGAGAGAGTAATGTCAGGTTCACTATTTAAGGATGAGTCCTACTATGTAGAGGTCTGTATGAGTACTTTATTATGTTATATATTTATATTGGATTTATGTATTTGTACTAGTAGACTACAGTGGAATGTATATATTTGCAGTGGTGTAGTATAGTTATTTGTAAGACAGAGTAGCCGATGGTTATGCATTGAAACATGATCAATAAGAATTTGGGATGTAAATATTCTTTAGGGTTTCTAAACATTCTACTCATTTTATAAGCAATATCATTATGTATTTCAACATAAGTAATTCCAAGTAGAGTTTAAATAAGCTTTTACCTTTGCTAAAAATAGAGTCTGAATGAATGCCTGATGGGAGAAAGTTCCATATTATAGCCTGTGATACAGAGTAGAGTGAATCTTCATAGTGAATGCTAGATTTCCATGAAACAAAAAAAAATCATGCACCAAAGATACACAATATGGAAACTTTACCAAAACAATAAGCTGCCCACTACACTCCTCCAATATCAAGAGCTACGTAACCTTGCAAAAAAACTAATCACCAAGGGCAAAAAAATCCTACTACATCAAACTCCAGTCCACAAATAATAAAAATCCCAAACTTTTCTGGAATTCAATAAATTCTCTTCTCAATCCAGGCTCCAAGAATAACCCCTGTCCTGACCCAAGTAAATCTGACCTCGAACTAAGCTCCGAATTTAACTCATTTTTCATAGAAACCATTTCAAACCTCACCAAGACATTTCCTAACAATAACCCAAATTCCTTATACTCACCACTTTCCAACTCACCTAACTACCCTCCCTCTCTGTTTGAGCTCAAACCCATCTCCACTAACTTCATACAAAAGCTCTTGTCCAAACCTAAACCTTGCTCTAATGGTTCTGACAATATCCTTCATTCATTCCTTAAATGTGCTGCTGAAGGTATTGGTCTTCCAATCAGCATCATTATTAACAGATCCATAAAGGAATCTTATGTCCCTAAACTCTGGCGCTTAGCCTATATACTTACACTTTACAAAGGAGGCAAAAACACCACCATCTCAAACTTTTGCCCAATCACTCTGCTCTCACCAATCTCCAAAATCCTAGAAAAATGCATCCACCTCCAACTCATGCCTTTTCTGACTCTAAACAACCTTCTCACTCCCACCCAACATGGCTTCCGCCCAGGCCATAGCACTATTACTGCTCTACTCTCTTTCCTTGAAACTGTCAACCAAGCCCGTGTTTCAGGACACTTAGTTTCTACCATTTTACTTGATCTGTCCAAAGCTTTCGATACTGTATCCCACAAGCACCTTCTCTCTCAACTCTCCAACCTCCATCTCTCACCCAACACCATATCCTGGTTCTCCAGTTATCTATCCAATAGATCACAGGCAGTCAAATGGAAGAACTCCATCTCTTCCTTCCTACCCACCCCAACTGGAGTACCTCAGGGATCTATTCTCGGCCCCATGCTTTTTAATATCTTCATTAATAACTTTCACTCTGCTATTCCTGACACCAAAATCATTCAATATGCGGATGATTCTGCCTTAGTCTGCTCTGCCTCAAACCTCTCTGAATTTTTAAACATAACCCAAACTGCATTTTCTACAACAGAAAACTGGATGTGTCAAAACCACCTCTCTCTAAATGCTAATAAATCAAATATTCTACTATTCCCTCCTACAAAGTCCTTCTCCTATGACAAAAACAACTTCAAAGTCTATAGCCATACAAACTCACCTGTAGAAGTAGTTCCCTCCACTAATCTACTTGAAATTACCATTGATGAACACCTACAATTTGATATACATATTCAACAAAATATCAAGAAAACCCACCAAAAGCTAGGCATGCTGTATAGGAACAATCACTTTCTCTCCAACTCTACTAGGCATACTCTGGCCACAACTTATCTTCTCCCTTCCTTATTATATGGTGCCCCTTTCCTAACCAATCTGTCCTCTACTATCACCTCCAAACTAGAAACCTGCTACAACAAAATCTCTAAATTCGCCACCAACTCCAAAAACTATACCCATCACTGCCTCACCCTACATTCCCTGAATTGGCTCGAACTCCCTAACTACCTAGACTTTCTCCAACTCACCTCTGTTCACAGAATCATATTTCACCCAACAAAATGTCCTGCCCTAACTAATATTCTTCCCCCCTACATACCCAAAAGAACACTAAGATCTGAACATCAGAACCTAATAGCTATCAATAAACCTAAACGCACTGCTGGCCAACTTCTTCTCTCTTACTCACTTGGCAAAAAACGGAATTCCCTTCCATCTGCTCTAAGATCTATGCTAAACTCTGAAAACTTTAAAAACTTGCTTTTCAAATACCTGTCCTCTAAGCAGAAATGTACCTGCCTTCACCCTACCTAATCCTTCTGCTCCCAGTGTGTCCCCTCTCTTTTCTTCTGGGCTCTCTATGCTTATGATAACACCTATAGCCACTCTGACTCAACTCAACCTTGTAAATAATGTAAATAGCATCCATGTTCAATTGTGCATAAGCAGAGTGTATTCTCTATATCTTTTATTTGTCATCTCTCTTTCTCTCTTCTCATGTTCACATATTTATTGTTGTCAAACTCCACACATTAGAGTGCACCTTAAATGAAATTGTAAAACCCTGAACTCTGTTAAATACCTTGACTCCAAATGTGTTAATTCTTACTGTTGTATAATGTATCTGTTATACCTTTGTACCACTTGTATTGTAAATGTATTGTGCAACTTGGAGCTTTTCTCCCCGGGCCTCCACTGAAAATGGGTAATTTCGACCCAGTGGACCTCCCCGGTAATCAAACTGGAAATAAATAAATAAATATTTGGTGGTGGTGGGAAGATTGACGTGATTGTGTAGGTCTGTATCTTTGGATTCGATTAGTGATTGATGGGCATTTTTTTGGTTTGTATAAAATATTCTGGATCACTTTGAATTGGGAAAGTTTTAGAGTGTGTTGCAGTTCTAACAAGTGTATGTTATTTTTTTCCTCACATTTTTATTTTATTTTTCAAATACATTTGAATGAATTCCATAGTATTTATATCTTAAATAACTATGTACGCTATTTACATTAGCCTGGCACTATAACAGATCATAATGTATACAGTTACTTTATAAGTATGTCCAATCGATTATCAGAGTGTCTGATCAATTATTGTATAGTGTCAATCAATGACAAGACTTTTCCCCAAGGGTTGTTGACAAATGGCTTTGGATAAATTCTTAGTTCTTTAATTTTAATTTCCAATAATGCTGTGGTCTTCAGTAGGCTGTAGAAGTCTTCCAAAGTTGGCATTGCATTTGTATTCCATCTTCTTGTTATACACTCCATTGAAATTGCAAGTATAGTCCATACTAGATACATATTTGACCTATTCAAATGAGGACCTTCGTTCACATTTAATAATACAAGAGCTTTAGTTAAATAAAACGATTCATTAAATAAAGCTTGTAGAAAGTTATTAATACCTTTCCAAAATGGCTTAATTTTAACACAATCAAAGAAAATGTGGTTCCAATCTGCATTGTGTACTAGCTCACATCTCCAACATATTCCTTTTATGGAAGAACTAATTTTACTGATTCTGTCTGGGGTTAAAAATGCTCTGTGCAAGCATTTCCAATTAAAAATTTCCAGTATTGTGTAAAGGATGCATATTTTATCTATAATAAGATATTTGTTTTAATATCTTCAGTTAACTGTATTGAGTGTCCTTTTGTTATATATTTCCAATATGAGGTTTTGGGTGTTGTCTTATAGTTTATCAATATTTTGTAAAATTTTAAAATAAATATTGTTTTCCATGTCAAAGTCATTATATGTGATTTCATATATGTATTTCATAAATGTAGGTATTTCTTTAAATGCAGAATTGTTAATTATTCTACTTAAATCTTGTGAATATGACATAATGCTCTGTAAAGTTAGCCAGTCCTGTTGTGGAATTTTGTATGTTGTTTTTATTACTTGCATATCTAAAACTTTTAGTTCTTTGATACACTGAAGCCAACTAACAAATCCTTTCTGTTCCCAGGAATTAATAATTTCTCTATATATTTTATGTTGAAAGTTCTTTGTGACTAATAATGGTGTTAAAAGATCAAACCAGATTTTTAAATCTATATTTGCAGTAATAATTTTCCTAAATGAGTCAACATAATAATTAATCATGCGAGTTTTAGTGGGTTTAGTTATGTTATATTGCATACTAATACAGATAGTAACTTGTTTTTATCTGTTATTTAAAAATGTATTTGTAAATCAAATTCATTTATTGATATTACAGTTAGTAATTCTTTCCAATTTGCAGAGTAATTTGGACTTATCCAGTCTGAGATTTTGATGCTTTTATATATGTTTCTATATCAGAAAAGTTTAATCCTACCTGTTTCCATGGTCTGATATGATGTATTAAAGATATTCTGTTTCTTTTGGGAAACCATAAACATTTTATTAGGCATGAATTTATTTCTTTAAGTATATTCCTTTCTGATAACACTTGTATTGCCAAGGCTATATATAGGATCTTGGGCAGTATAACCATTTTTATTAACTGTAGTCTGTCTTCAAATGTTAATATTATTTTGTTCCATTTTTCCACAGAGATTTTAATTGTATTGATGATATTATTGTAGTTTTTTGAGACTAATTTATTATTATCCCTTGAATAACTCAATTTCTAGATATTTTAAGGTAGATTCTTGTTTCCCTATGATGTGATCCCCCTTAGTCTGCAGTTCTTTTTTATTTAAAAATAAAACATTTGATTTTGATTTATTGAAATAGAGTCCTGAAGTCATGTGAAAGTTGTCAATTAATATATCTAAGTCTTCTAATGTCTCTTTTGTATTAGATAACATTAGCAATATATCATCAACAAATAGCATTACTTTAGAATTGTATTGTTCATAAACATCTAATCCTTCAATTTTTATATTGTTATAAATTGAATCTGCCAATATTTCAATAGCCAGAGCAAATAAAATCGGTGTTATAGGACATCCCTGTTTAGTGCCTTTTGTTTTATGTATAGATTCAGAGGTAAAAGGACCTAACTTGACATACACTAAATTATTTGTATCTATATTCTTTAGGAGATGAATAAAGGCTGTATTAGGATTTTGAATAAATAGCCCCATTTAGGGAATCAAAGGCTTTCTCTATATCTAAGCCAAGTATGAGTGTTTCTTTATTTTCTTTATTAACATAATCTATAAGAAAAATTATCTTTTTAATATTGTCATGTGTGTATGTCTATGATATATAGATCCAGTTTGATAATTTTTTATTGTTTTGGATAGTGGTATTTCAATCTGTTAGTTAATATTGTCATAAATATCTTACAGCCATTATTTAAGAATGATATATGTCTATATGATGTACAGAGGTTTGTGGATTTGTTTTCCTTTAGGATTGGTGTGATTAAAGAATATCTCCAAGAGGGTGGTATTAAAGCTTGTGACTGAATTTCTAATAGAAGAGGGATAGTATCTTTGAAGGAAAAAGTTTATATATTTCCACAATTATGCCATCTATACCTGGAGCTTTATTATTTTTACCCTCTTTTGTTGTATCTGTAATTTCTTTGTAGGATATGGGTGTTTATAGATCTAGTTTAATTTTTTTCTGGTATTTTTTATATTAGAACATTTTTCATCTAGATTTAATTGATTGATATGTATATTTTCTTTTTGGAATTGTTCCATATAGTGATTTCTATAGGGATCAAAAATGTTACCTATATCCAAGACATTTTCCCTTTCTTTTCATGGAAGATACGTTTAATGTTATTAGCTTTTGATTGTATTTTGATTCTTGTGGATAAATTATGTAGATATTTGGCAGAAGTGGCCAAGGTATTAATTTTTAATTTTTCTAAAGCTAAATTAGTTTTATGTGTTATAATTTTGTTGTATTTATGTTTAATACTTCTACTTTCTTTTTATCTCCAAATGATTTTGATTTTTTCAGCTTTTACTGACAAAATTTTGGATTGTAGATCTAATAATTCAGAATCCTATTATCTGAATTTTTTATACCAAGTTAGGATTTTACCATATATGTAAGCTTTTAATGAGTCCCATATCATTATTTTATTTATCTCTGTGGTGTAATTAATATTTAAGAAGAACTGTAATTCAGATAATAACCAGGGTTTGAACTCTTTAATAATTTTAGTTATATATACTGGAATTCTGGAGTTAAAGATTAATGGTTTGTACCCATTTTGAAGTTTTAGTATCAATGAATTGTGGTCTGAAAAGGGGCAGGGAGTGATTGAGAAATTAATGATTTTAGAGTGTAAGTCATGGGCAGCAAATATTTTATATATTCTAGTTTGGGTACCATATCTGCAATCTTGATGGGAAAACAACAAATATTTATCTTCTTTAAATTTGAAAGTATCTACAAGATGATTCTACCCACTTGTTTAAAGCTTTTGATACAGCAGATGTACACAATGGTCTTTTATTTGTAGTTTCAGAAATATCAAATATACAGTTAAAATCTCCTCCTAATATTAAGTTGCCTTATAATTATTGGAAATGAAATGCAAGTATATTTTAACAGTTCCAGTTCCAATGCCTGGGAACCAGTGTAGATTGGCTAGGGTCCATATTCTGTTATTATATTTAACTATTACTAATGCCATAAGGCCTTCTTTATCTTCATACTGATAAATGATTTCTGGGTTAATCACATTTGTTTTCCATGAAACTGTTACCCCTTTTGTCTTATAAGTGGATTGCACCAATATAATATATTCCTTAGGATTTCATTTGTAATTGTCATTTGTTTTGAAATGAGTTTCTTGAAGGAAGACAATTTGTGCTTTGTTCAGTTTTAAATATTTCAGTATATTTGATCTCTAGTAAGGATTGTTTAAGCCATTGGTATTTAAAGATAATAAAGTTAAATCCATCTTAATTAGACTATGTATTTTTTGTTTTATTGTGACTATTAAACAAGTATACGTTTGAGCTTTTAAAGGAAATTATCAGTTTTATACTTTGAGTGTTTACCAGTAACATAATGTTTTGGTCAGTCATACTAAAAATATTTTTGTGAAATAACAAATTTAAATTAATAAATGCTAACAAAACTAAGATCCGCACTAGCCATGGAATAAAAATCATTCCTAATCTGATGGATAAACCTATGTCCATCAGACTATCACTCATACCTTGACAATACAGAACATCTGAGCTCCATAAATTGAATTATCATATGGAGAATATTTGTAATAGGAATAAACAATATTTATATTATTTTGAACAGATGTAGTACTATTGTAGATTAGACAGAATTCTATTACAATATAAATGTCTACTTATTGTATAAGCAATTAATATTTACATGAAAGATAGATGACAAGCAATTCAATCATAGTAAAGTAGGATGTATCATATATAAAACCTCAGTAAAAGATTATAGCACACAGTTATTTAACATATTCACCCTTATTGATGAAGTCTTTCAAAACTTATTACTTAATATAAATAGATGGTAATAATATTTATATCTAATGTTTATAATACAATGTATTTTACTGGATATATCAGAAGTTATATTTCATTGTTTGTCAGCATTTAAGTAATCACTTTATATATTGCTAACTTACTTAAAGCATCAAGTTTGTTTTATTTGAACATTGATGAAAGTTAGTACATTTTAATTATCAGTGCATCCCTCTTCCCCCCATTTCCTACACATAAGGATTTTCATATTTGTCATTTCTTATTATAAAATGAGTGAAATTATAGGTTAAAAACAACAAATTCACTTATTGTGATTAATGAGTACAAGTTCCCATTCCATATTCATAAATTGCCATTTTATGGCATATACTGAAAGTTTTTAGATTTAAATGGCAACATTCTATTTTGTATAATCAGCAAAGGTTAAACTGAGTGATTATTGTCAAATTAATACTATTTGTTCAGAATGTGATTGTTATATTCTATGACATTCCTAGTTCAGGCTTCTATTGTTTCTCTTGAACAACTTTGTCAGTTTGATGTCATGTATAAAACATTAGTTACTTTGGTAACCGCTTAAGTATTATATATGGTCAAGATGGGTTACAAAAACTATAATTCAAGTTAAAGCAATTACATGACTTGTTATGCATATTTACTTATATAAGAAAATCATCATGCTTTCCCTAGATGTTCAATGTAGTGTATGTCATTTATGACAAGTTAAGACAGTAGTGTTATTATACACAATCCCATGTTATTAAATCCTGTCTTTAATATCTGAATTCAGCAGACTGTTTCATCTTATATGACGATTATATATTTTATGTCTAGATTTACTAAAAATCATATAACTATTGTGGTTTTTTTTTTTTTTTTTGGCTGTTGCACAGTTATTTGAGAGACCACAAGCTGTAATGCTTATTCTTATTATTAGCTCCTTCCAAGCATGTTTATACAGTTTTTTGGTCCTTGATTTTGTATGTTTATATAATCCATAGACTTTAAATTATAAGACCCTTCTAGTTTCTTATTTGTTATAAGTATATTTCCATCCTTACATATACACATATCAGTACTTCAAGCACGGGCAACAATGTCCATCCAGTTTTGCCGGAATACCATTCACAAGTTCATGTGGTGTGCTTCCAGGCTGTTCTTAAAATATCCAAACCAATATTTGTCCTGTTCAATTTTACCAGCCTGTTCCATGCAGTGGCTGCTCTGCCAGTGAACCTCTCAACACACCTTCCATTCCCACAGATATTTCCATGAAGGAAATCTGATGACTCTAGCACTTCTCAGCAACCCCAAACAACCCTAGAATCAGCTATCCCCATATGCCCAACACATCCGAGCAAGCTCACCTCCCAGACCACTGCAAAGGTTGCTGCACAAGACTAAGTGCTCTTAGTCTTTCACAATAACTCAGAATTCCACTCGTATGTAAGTCCTTAATGTGCTTGGACCAAAATACATTCTAAATATGAAATTGCACTTATTATTATTTTTTTTAATCAACTTAATGAGCCTAAATGGAGTATTGGGAGACCATCAATATGTGTACATGTGGTTTAAAACAGCCCTTATATATATATATATATATATATATATATATATATATATATATATATTATTTTTTTTCAACCAAAAACTTCATTGTCAAGAATCATCTCGGAGGCTCTTCAGAGCCATTAAGCATTTTTGTCACTCTGTCTCCATTACCATAGCAACCTGGGAGCATCTGTTTCTGTTAGTGTGTCTGTGTACTGCATACCAGAGGCTTGCAATGCACCTGAAGCTTCACTTTACTTCACTGCAACTTCAAGCCTAAATTCCCTCCCTTTCAGTAAGGCAGGAGCCAGGAAAAAACAGAGAGCAAACATAAAAAAAAAAAAGCCGTCACAACAAGAGTTAACACATTCTTCCAGCCTTCCTACCTCTCAATCAGCAGATGTATAAACAAACTATTCTCTGCCAAAATATCCCAAATCACAGTTTTATCCACCCCCTTCCCCTGGATCCAGGCTAAAACACAAGCATCAGTAAACCTCAATTACAAGCAGTAACCCACAGCTTCCCGGAGACGAAAATGGCAACATACAAAAGCTGCCAGACACAGCTGCATCCACACACACCATGTCAGGCTTAATCAAACAGAACTCAAAATTATGATACCTGCCATAATTGATAGTAACTGTGTTTAGACAGAATAGTAATGACATTTGTACTAGCTGCCAGACATGGCTGCATCCACACACACCATATCAGGATTGATCAAACAGCACTCAAAGCTATGATATCTGCCATAATTGATATTAACTATATTTAGACAGAATAATGACATTTGTACTAGCTGGCAGATGCAGCTGCATCCACACACACCATATCATGATTGATCAAACAGCACTCATAACTGTGATACCTGCCATAATTAATATTAACTATATTTAGACAGAATAATGATGACATTTGTACTAAGAGCTTGCCACTATTATTTAACCAGGATATACATTTTATTTATTTATTTTATTTTACATTTGTTGACCGGGCTAGTCCAGCTGGATATATGTCCATTTTCAGTGGAGGCCCGGGGAGAAAAGCTCCAACGATATTACAGATAATTCACAGCAACAGTCAATATAAGGTCAAACATAATAACACATTGAGTCAGAACATGTGATATACATGCAAGCAGGCATAGTCATCGCAGGAAATTACATAAACAAAGTTTAGTAGATATTTGCTATACAGATTCTAACAATAATTTTTTTTTTTTTTTTTTTTACATATGTCCATAGGATGTTGTGTGAGGAGGAGTTAAGGAGGAAAGGAAAAAGAAAGGTTAATCTGGGTTGTTACAGGAACAGAGCCAGTGTTTATTGAGATGTGTTTACACATACATGACATTTTTAAATCATACTTTAACAGAAGAAGGCATTAGTCTCCATGACAGCATCTTTTTTTCAAAATACACTACTGTTACTGCTATTATATATGATTTAATTTGTTACATTTGAGTCTGAACTCTGATGAATGGTATATTGTTGAATTAGTTAATTAATTACTTAAATTATTATAAGTAAAATCAATGAAACATGAACAAGATAAGTATTCATTGAGTTCAAGTAAGGAAATAGAAACGTCTATGTTTGTATTATATGTTGTTTTGTTTGGCTTATATATAATGTAAATAGTAACCCATCTTGACCTACCTTCATTTGTGAAGAATTATTGGACTCTTTCAACATTCTGAATAAGTCATTACTGTTTCTCAGTTGTTTAAGAAACCCTCCTTTTTTTTAAATAAAAACAGATGACAAGTTATGTACCATATCAGTTGATACTTTGAGAGATCTAGTTGTAAGAGTTATTTTTTTTGGGACGGCTATCTTTGAATCAGTTTTTTGTTTTTTCTTTCTAGCATCAATCCAAGGATTTGTTTCTTTTATTCTTTTAAGAATAGGGGCCATCCATTCAATTTTTTTCTGGGATAGACACTATGTTGTTATTTTGATGAATATAGTAGCTTCTATGTTGTTAAAGGTTCTCATCTCATTGGCAAAAAGTATTTTTATCTTGGCTGGAAAGGCCAGCTGTGCTTTAATATTGTTTTGTTTCAACAGTTTTATTATTGGCCAGAATTTTTTCTTTTGTTCTAGTATTCTGGAAGAATAATCATTGTCAAACCTTATCAGGCTTTGATTGTATTTTAAGGGTGATTGTCTCCAAGCAGATTTTAATATTAGTTCCTTGTCTGGAAATGAAAGAACTTTTATAACTATGGATCTAGGTGGAGTATTTGTTGAGTTAGAAGCAGGTTTCCTCAGTGCTCTATGCATCCTTTCAATTCCAAATGAAAGTCTCTCTTTCAAGTCTAAAAATTGAGGAATCCTGGTTGTTAAGAATGAAATAATGTCTTCTCCTTCAGTGTTTTCAGGCAGACCAAAGACAAGTGTATTTTCTTGAATGGAGTACAGTGATGAGTTTTGTTTGTGACACTTGTATTTCTGTAGTTTGCTGTGATGGGTCTTTTGAATGTTAATAAGTACTGATGTGGCATATAATATAGATGTTGTAAGTAGTACTGTGTGAGCAGTTGCTATTGGTGCTGATTCTATTAGACATGGTTTTGATTTATAGAGCATTCTGCTTTTTCCATTTTGTATGATCACTATATTTGATCTTTTTTAAATTTGTGTTTTAGATGTTAGTTCATTAACACTCATACATTCCCGCTTGTGCCTCTGCACATCTGGCACTTTAACACAGGAATCAGTCTTAACATTAGTCTTGCAGGTAAGATGTTTCTTAACAACTTGAATTCTCACTCTTGGATGCAGTTCTGAAGAAGGTAAAAAATATTATATCTCTGAACTCTTAGATACAGTTTTCCTAGACAAACTTACAGACAGGCTTACATCATTGGGAGCTAATTGCTTAAAAAGATATTTTTCCCCTTTTGTGGAATGGATGATCAATAGCTTTTAACATGTATGGCCTTGGCTGTTTTGTGTGACTAATTACAGCATCTGGAACATTTACGTTTTGAATGTAATATTTATTTATTTATTTATTTTTATTGTTTGATAACTGATTGTTTAATGAAATCTTGGAAAGTGAGAGGATGCATGAGGAATGGAGAAAAAGTCTTTTGGTACCGATTTTTAAGAATAAGGGTGATGTGCAGAGCTGTCGTAACTACAGAGGGATTAAATTGATCAGTCACAGCATGAAGTTATGGGAAAGAGTAGTGGAAGATAGGTTAAAAAGAGACGTGATGATTAGTGATCAGCAGTATGGTTTCATGCCGGGAAAGAGCACTACAGATGCGATGTTTGCTCTGAGAGTGTTGATGGAGAAGTACAGAGAAGGTCAGAAAGAGTTGCATTGTGCTTTTGTAGACTTAGAAAAAGCATATGACAGGGTGCCCAGAGAGGAGTTGTGGTATTGTATGAGGAAGTCAGGAGTGTCAGAGAAGTATGTAAGACTGGTACAGAATATGTACGAGGGTAGTGTGACAGTGGTGAGGTCTGCAGTGGGAGTGATGGATACATTTAATGTGGAGGTGGGATTACATCAAGGATCAGCTCTGAGCCCTTCCTTATTTGCAATGGTGATGGACAGGTTGACAGACGAGATCAGACAAGAGTCCCAGTGGACTATGATGTTTGCAGATTACATTGTGATCTGTAGTGAGAGTAGGGAACGGGTGGAAGAGACCCTGGAGAGATGGAGATATGCTCTAGAGAGAAGAGGAGTGAAGGTCAGCAGGACTAAGACAGAATATATGTGTGTGAATGAGAAGGAGGATAGAGGAATGGTGAGGATGCAAGGAGTAGAGGTGGCGAAGGTGGATGAGTTTAAATACTTGGGATCAGTAGTTCAGAGTAATGGTGAGTGTGGAAGAGAGGTGAAGAAGAGAGTACAGGCAGGATGGAGTGGGTGGAGAAGAGTGTCAGGATTGATTTGTGACAGACAACTACCAGTAAGAGTGAAAGGGAAGGTCTACAAGAGGGTAGTGAGACCAGCTATGTTATATGGGTTAGAGACCATGGCATTGACAAAAAGGCAGGAGTTAGAGCTGGATGTGGCAGAGTTAAAGATGTTAAGATTTGCACTCGGTGTGATGTGGGTGGACAGGATTAGGAATAAGTATATTAGAGGGTCAGCTCAGATTGGAAAGTTTGGAGACAAAGCTAGAGAGGCAAAATTATGTTGGTTTGGACATGTGCTGAGGAGGGATGCTGAGTATATTGGGAAAAAGTTGCTAAGGATGAAGCTACCAGGTAACAGGAAAAGAGGAAAGCCTAAGATAAGGTTTATGGATGTGGTGAGAGAAGACATGCAGGTGGTTGGTGTGACAGAGCAAGATGCAGAGGACAGGAAGAAATGGAAACAGATGATCCACTGTAGTGACCCCTAATGGGAACAGCCAAAAGAAGATGATGATGATGATGTTTGATAACTGGGTGGATGGAACAGTACAAGAACTTTTCCTGGCACTACATGGGCTATGTGGCACACACAACAGCCATCAGTCAAACAGACAATTGACTGAATTAGTAGCATTCAACAAATGAGAAACAAAGGGATAAACATACATAATGTATATTTAAGAATCTCAATCAAAATCAGTATAACAGAAGGTATTACATAAAGTTAAGAATGTACAGTATGTGAAGTTTACAATGTGCAACAGTTCCCTGTCAAACGCTCTAGAGTCATATTGCTGTATTCCAAGAAGTGTCAGGAATGGAAAATTTCAGCATTATACACTATGCAAGTGACATTATCTAGCATCTGTAAAACAGGCAAATTTGTACCCCTTTTTTGACAAAAAAAACATTATTAAACCTCACTATCATGTATCACATGCTATAAATACCTCATGCATGGTTCGCTTAGTTTTTTATCAGTGGCTGGCTTATCACCATGCTAAAGATCATTCACAAGCTGCCTAATACATCAGGTCCATCCAAAACTAATGATCACAAGAAAGAATTTTGCAGTCCATTTTCAATAACAGGGAAGACAGTCATTATCATGTAATATCTTAAGCACTTACCATACCATGGCTTTTAATCCCTTGTGTTCTTCCAACCTAGCTAGGTAACTCTCTCCAGTTTGTGGCTGCTCAAGGACTGGTTTTCACCAAATCCACCACCTTTTCGCTACCCAAATGTGTTTAGTATCATTAATTATCCCCAACACTAGTTCATGTTTATAGATCATTTGAGCAGACTTATTTTCCTTTTTCTAATCTAGACATGGGTTGTCCAGTAATTCAACCCATGACTTCCATCTCCTGATTAGCCTATGTGTGTTTATTCCCATTTTCTCAACCCGCACAGTCAGAGCATTTTCCAGGGAAATGCTCTTAAGGTGCAGAGCATTTGCCAGGGAAATAAGTCCCTGTATTATTGCAGGACTCATACTTTTCCAACATCAGGTTATAGTCTTCTTTGCTAAAAGTGACACTACCCAAATTAGGGCTGTTTTTGGATCATTCATTTCTGATCCTTCCCAGATCCCCAGAAAATACATCTTAGATGTCAGATTTTGTTCTTGATCACTCAGATATTTAACTATTATCTCTAATCCCCTTTGAGTAGTCTATATGCCCAGAAAAAAATGGACTCAGCCTCCCCTTTCCCCACCTTTAAACCTCCAACAAACTGGGGAGGTTACCAATAGTACTTTTCCAAACTACTTGGCAATTAAAAATTATTCTGACATTTCCACCCAAACAGTTATATTTCCAGGCTTTAATGGCTTTCCTAGGAATCAGTATGACTTTTTCCTCATAATTTCCCTAAGATGCTTTGATTTAATGTTCTTTCTCACCTTTACTGTGCCTTGTCATTGATTTTGTTTTTAAGAGATGTTAATGTAGAGATTGCTTGTGTAATCATTCCTTTCTGCCCTAATGCTCTTTTCCTAAGCTTATTTATTCAAATTATCAAAGATGGCCAATGTGCAAGCTTTACTGTTGTCCAGTTTTTTATACTGATTTCCCTTTTGGTCCCTCATACTCTATAACTGTTTAGTAATGGGGATACAATATTTTCACCTTGCTATTTCAAAATACAGAGTTTCTTTAGGGCTTAGGTTCATAGGTACATGGGTTGGGTTCATAAGTAAGTACTAGGCAATCAGTCTGCAGACCATTTAAAGCCTAGCCAAAAAACCCTATTCAAAATTTCCATCTAGCCTCAAGGAGGACAAGACAATATAAACCGGGAGAGAATTTGAGGCTGCCCAACCAATTATCTAGATTTATCTTGAAGGTGGCAAGGGTGCTACTCTGCTTGAAATGTAGTAGAAGTTTGTTCCAGAGGTGAGGGATATATTGGAATATGAATCTATCACACCATGTCTTGTTTATCTGCTGATGAAGGTTTAGTTCCCTTGACCAAATATTTGATGCACTTTTAGTTCTGGGAAGGATTAGGAGATCAAATAGGGTTGGATTTTTTTATGGCACAGAAGGCTAGACATAGATCTCCATGGACGAGTCTGTAAGAGACTGAGTACAGAGAAAGGGCCGCCATTCTCTTCTCATAACTAAATTGTTTGAGGCCTCTGACCTTTTTAATTAGGAATCTCTGAGGTTTCTCAAGCAGTGTGAGATGTTTAGATAAATACATGTCAAAAGGTGTGTTATATTCGATAAATAGTCTGATACGATATCACTAAAGGGGAATCAAGACTTCTCAGGGTCTAGTGTAGATGCCTTTGGAAATTAGATATGCCAGATAAAAGGCTTTCCAAACTGCTGTGGAGATATGATGGTCAAATGATAAGGAATTATCAACAAAAGTACCCAGATCCCTTAGACCAGTGTCTGATTGGAGTGATGCATCTCTTATACAGTAATTGAAACTGTGTTGTTTACCAAAATTAGCTCTTTTTTACATTTAATTTGAGACCTTTGTTCTTGCACCAACTGTTAACATGGTCTAAGCCATGTTGGAGCAATTGTGAGTCAGTTAAAGATTGAATAACAACACAAAATTTACAATCATCTGCAAACTTAGTTAACCATAGCGCAGGAGTGCTGGCCTGAAGGTCTGAGAAATATATGCCAAATAGGAAAGGGTCCAAAACTGAGCCCAGTGGTACTACACTGGTAATGGTTTTGTCTTCAGAAGTGGCACCTGCTACTCTAACCACATGGGTTGTGTCAGACAACCAGTTACCTATCCATTGCACAATATACAATTTTATATTCAGATTTATAAGTCTATCAATAACCCTTGCATGAGGAATATTGTCCTTGGGCAGGTCTAGACATGCTGTATGCACTGCATAACCACTATCCTCTGCTTCAGTTACTCTTTCAAAGAAATTTATAAGATAAAAGAGGCAGGACCTTCTTTTGATAAAGCCATATTTTTGAGGGTCCATGCTTGAGAGACTTTCTGTGTCTGTATTAATTATGTCTGAGATAATGCAATCCATAGCTTTATATATGAGGCTAGTGAGACTATTGAATCTGTAGTTACCAGGGTCTGTCGTTGGGCTACCATTGTGTAATGGTATGACAATAGCTGTTTTCCAGGCTTCAGGGATGTAACCAGTGGAGAGGCTTAGAGTAAAGAGATTAAGTAGGGGGTCATAAAGGACATATTTGGCACTTATACTCAGGCTACCTGATATATTGTCAGGGTCCATGAATGAAATATTCTTACTTTTTGAAAGGGCTAACAGAACTTGCTTCACAGTAACTAAAGGGAGTGACTGGGATTGTGGAACCTGTGGGATAGCTATAACTATGGTGGGAGTGAATTTTTACTAAATTTATCAGCGAAGATTAATTCATGCTAGTATTTCAGTGACAATGACTGGGATCACCATTGTCATCCCACCATTCCATGTGTTTTTTTTTTTTACTGTAGGCTCGTATAGGAATTATATCTTCTCTCCATTTTCTCAGCTTAACATGATTAAATATGCTGTTGAGTTTGTCTTTTATTGTTTGCAGCTTTGCTTTTTTAAATTTATTTTGCTCAGCCTCCCTATATTGGTTTCATAATACCTCACTGTTTTGCTCCCGGGTCCTCTACCTGTAACATTTCTTTCCATCTAGCCTCTGGGTTTTTACTCTGACAGCATATGTAGAAAGTTAGTATCAACACAATGCTATATTGTTTTGTGTCTGGAAATGCAAGACCCTCTCCCAGTTCCTTATTTAGTTTTATCATATCCCATGCTACTCTTGGCTTTGTGTTCTGCCAAATAAAGGCTTTTATCCACTTCTCCATGTTGCTTACATTCTTATCTTCTGTCTGCTTGCAGAAAGACCCACATGCCATTGAATGACTTGTTGTTGATCTAGGTCCAAGTTTCATTCTTTCCAATTTTGTATTTGTCCCATTATGTTATCATACATCAGTTTATATGACTTTTCTAAGGGAATCTGCAAGCCAGATACCTATATATTTAACTCAGTCCCACTTCCACATGCATGGGTACAGTTACCTGAGCTCATACTCTTTGTCTAAATTTATCCCAAACACTTGTAACTTGACTACATTGATTTTGTATCCTGATTCTTGACCAAATTCTAGGAGCAGTTAGAGTAGTTTTTTGGAGATCATTTTCTGAATAACATAATATCACCAATACATCATCAGCAAATATTGTCAATTTAAGGTCTGGTTTACCTCATTGGTATCTCTGTATTTCTGACTCCCTCATCATACACAGTGAACAATATATTGGTGGCAATGGGCAACCCTGTCTCATACATTCTGTTATATTAAAACTTTCCAGGATGCTAGCCCTAATCCTAACTCTTGCTTGATAATTTTGGTAAACTGATCTCAACAGGTGAACTGGATAATTTGGGAAGTTCATTTGTTCCATTACTCTAAACTCAAAGTTCCCTTCTACTCTACTGAATGCTTTTTCTGCAATAAAAGATAGTAACATTAGTGGGTTACTTCTGTTGTTTGCATCTTGTGTTGTCATTAGGATATGTACTAAGTTGTTATCTGCCCTTCTAGTTATTATAATCCCTGCCTGCTCTAGGTTTCTTAATTTAGACAAAACATTTATTACTCTTGCTGCTAGAATTAACATGCACAACTTATAATTATGATTTAATACCAATGTAGGTCCCTTTGAGGCTGGGACACTAGGACCCTTCCCTCCTTTATAGGTTAGTGTAATGACTGCCATCTTGCAAGAAGCAGGGATTACTTTCTTTTGCATGATTAAATTAAATAGATAATTCCATATTCTAATTAATTCCCTAATAGTTTCCAGAGTTTGGCGGGAATGCTGCCGATTTCTGGGGATCTCCTCCCTATTGATTTGTGCACACCTCCAGACCAGTAGCCCAACATAATGCATCAGAGATACTTCAGGTGCAGCTAACATTGGGTAAGACAGCGATTCAAGTCGTAGCCTGCTATAGGTCCCCAACCATGTCCCAAGACTCACAGTCCACATTCCTAAGCACCTTGGAGAATATTAGGGTCCAACCTAACACTTTCATACTAGGTGACTTCAACTACCCCTTCATTAACTGGGAAAACGACTCGTGTACCAATACACTTGCCCAACGTTTCCTGGAGTTCATTAATTCCAATGCCCTGGACCAGTTCATTTTTACCTCCACTAAAGGTAGCAACATCCTTGACCTGGTCATTACTAACATGGGTGACCGTTGCTCTATGCCAATAGTCAGCTCCTCCCTGGTTAGATCCGACCACAAACTAATCACCTTGGAAATCTATAACCCCCCCGAAAGGTAACCACCATGAAAAACTTCTCCAAAGATAATTTTGGGATCCTAAAAACAGAGGTGGCTAACTTCATGGCACCCATGCAAATGGAGAATAGTTGCATGACCTCCAAATCATACACCAATTCACTGTACGAACACATACACAGATGCATGGATCTCTCCATACCCAATAGAACCAAGATGCTCTCCTCCAAAAAAAGGAAGCCAATCTGGTGGTCCCCTGCCATAAACAAACTCTCTATATATTTTTTTTATTTTACATTTGCTGACCGGGCTATTCTTACTGGATATATGTCCATTTTCAGTAGTGGCCCGGGGAGATAAGCTCCGAGGAAACAAACAAAATCACATATACAAAAATGAATGTATACAATGAACATTGCAGGTGCAGTACAGAGAATAATCAAAGAGGTCATTCGTTCATAACATAGTGCAAAATATACAGATATAATTAGTACAATACAAAATGTAGTTGCAATACATCATAAAGAAAAAGATGGCAGCTGAATTATACAATATATTAGTATACAAGTAGTCCTAAAGAAAAAGTAGGAGCTGAAATTATACAATATATTAGTAAAAGTAGTCTCCTTAATGAGATTCTGAAGATGTAAGTAATAGTATAGTAGGGCAAGGTAAGTTGTTATTAAGAAAAGGAACTTGATTACTGAGAAGAGGAGGGTAGGTTGAACCAAGTAAGAAGAGCTAGTAGATCAGTCAGGTTTAGTACAGGGGCACAACCAGTGTGGTCTGAGGAAAAGTTTCAGTTTGGTTTTAAAGAGTGATATAGAGAGAAGAGAGGAAAGTTCATTAGGAAGAAGGTTCCAGGATTTTCTAACAGTATTAGAGAAAAGAGAGTCCCCAGCCCTGTTGTTTGATTTACAAATATTTACAAGGAGTTTATGTGATGATCGTAAGGTCTTTAGATTGTTGTAGGGGGTAATGAGGGTAGATAGTATAGGGGTATTGGTAAGTTGGTAAAGGGTTTTATGAGCAATGGTCACTTGGTGGAATTTAAGATGATTTTGTAATTCAAGCCATCCTAGCTGCTTTAGATTAAAACAGTGGTGGGTTCTGAAAGGGTTACCTGTAGCAAATCTAGCTATGTTATTGTAGGAGTTTTCCATTTTATTAAGGTTGTTTTTAGAGAGATTAGTATAGATGGGTGAGGCATAGAGGAGAGTAGAAATTAGATGGGTGTGAGCAATAGTTATTCTAGCTGCAGGAGAGAGGAAGGGTTTGATCCTGTAGAGAGAGCCTAGTTTTCTATTAACAGATTTTAGAGTATTGTTAATATGGGTGTCGAAGATAAGGTTGTTATCTATGGTGATATCTAGTAGTTTGGTAGTTGGATCTGGGGATATGAGAGTACCATTATTGGATGTTACTGTGAAGTCTATTGGGGGGGACTTACAAGTAGGAGTAAAAAGGAGGAGTTTAGTTTTTTGGGGGTTCAGAAGGAGACAGCACTGTGTAAACCATTGTTCAACTGTGTTAAACACATTTTGGGTAAGGCAGTGAAGTTCAGATATAGATGTGGCTGAGTATATAAGTGTGGAATCATCTGCATATTGTATGCATGCAGCTTGTGGGATTGCTAGGGAATTTCGTTGATAAATATAGAAAACAGGAGAGGTCCTAATATGGACCCTTGAGGAACACCAATGTTAACGGGCAGATGGGTAGATAGAATGTTATGCCTGAGTACAGCCTGTTGTCTGTTATCTAAGTAAGACTGGAACCATTTTATAGCTAATGCATCTAGTGACAGGGATTTGAGGATATTTATAAGTATCTGGTGATTTACCATATCAAATGCCTTAGACAGATCTATAAACAATGCAGAGGAAAGCATATTGAGGTTACGGTTTTTGTTAATACAGTCAGTAAAGGAAAGGAGGGCAGTAGTAGTGCTGTGGGAAGGTCTGAAACCATGTTGAGAGTTTGAAGGTAAGTTATTTTGGATTAGGTGGTCTAGCAATCATCTGTGGATGCATTTTTCCATGATCTTTGCTAAGGGAGAAAGTAGGGCTATGGGACGGTAATTGGAGAGTTCAGTAGAGTTCCCACCCTTGTGAAGGGGGATAATATGGGATACTTTCCATATTTTAGGGATGTGTCCTTCACTGATGGTTCTATTGAGGAGAATGGAAATGGGATAGGTGATGGATTTGGCTGCCTTTTGTAGATATTCGGCGGGTAGTTGGTCTGCTGAAGGAGTGCAAGGTTTCAGTTTCTGGATAAGGATAAGAATATATGTTGTTGGGACTGGTTGGAAGAGAAATGGAGGGGATGGGTTAGAGTTAGAGTTGGATATAGTTAAGTTCTGAGTAGATAACTGACTGGCAAGAGTTTGAATGGCCTCAGTGAAAAAGGTATTAAAGGCATTAGCAGTCTGCTTGGGATTCTCCTGGTCTGTGCCTTGTGGGTTTGGTGCGATGGATTGACCTGGGTGTAATAATTGATTAATACTCACCCAGAACTTTTGTGGTTTATTATGGTGAGTCTGCTGGAATTGTGGGTAGTAGTTTCTTTTGTCAGACAGTATAGCTTTTTTAGTTTCATTTCTCAGCTGTCTGAAGTTTTGTTGGTCTACTGGGATTTAGTTAAACAAGATTTATTCCAGTATTTATTTCTGAGATGGATTTTTTGCCTGGTTTCTTTTAAAAGCCATGGGGCACATTTAGTTCTCATTCTAATAGAGCGAGTTGGTGCATGGTGGTCTAGTATGGCTAGGAAGTTAGAATTAAAGTAATTAGCAGCTTCCTCCATTGTGAGGTATTTTAAGGGAGACCAGTTACATGCTCTTAGTTCTCTCTGGAAGAGATTGGGGTTGAAGTTTTTCTTGGTTCTAATTGTCCTAGATATGGTTGGATTAGGTAGATTGGATTTAAGCCTGATGATGTAGGTTAGTGAGTGGTCACTTACATCATCAGGGAGGGTTCCAGCTTCATATGTCTGAGGATGATTATTTATGAGAATCCAATTTAAGGTACTTTCTTTCTTATTAGGCTCGTTTATCCTGGTAGGGGAGGTAATGGTTTGAGAAAAAAACAAAAAGGTTAATATGGCTGGTAGGGTGGCTACTGCTACAACACTTCCAATCAATGTTAAAATCACCTAGGATTATGTTTTTTGGGGTAAATTTTGGGATAACCAACAAAGGATATTTTCTATGTGGCAATGTTATTACCAGGAGGAAGATAGATACAGATAATATAGATGGATTTGAATATGTTCAGTTGAAGCTTGGTAATAAGAATTTCAGCATTGCAGTCTTGAGGTGGTTTATAGTCGTAGGTAGTAATCTGTAACCCAGATTTAAATACGATAGCTACACCACCACCCTTTTTGGTTGCATGGTCAAGTCGCAAAATACTATAACTGGGTGGGATGACTTCATTGTCTTTAGTTACAGGTTTTAACCAAGTTTCTGTTAAACAAAGAATGTCAGAGGAGTAGACTTCCAAGAGAGCGTGGAGTTGTGCAACTTTGTTATTAATGCTACATATGTTGAGGTGAGCTAATAAGAGTGAGTTAGGTGGTTTGGTAAGGGAATGGATAGTAGAGGGGTTGGGGTTGAGGAGTTGAGTGGTAGTAGCAGTTGTTGGACCTGGGTTTGGGTGAATGTCTCCATCTCTTAAAGAGAAGAGTAGTGTTTGAAGTCTAGGATTTGGGAATTTACTATATAGAGGTAGAGATTTTCTGGGATTGGGAGAGTCATATCTAATGTGGGCTATCTTATGTTATTTTGCTAGTAGATAGCTGGGTGTAGATGTTAACATGGTTAGTGAAAATAGGTAGAGAAGGAGAGGTAGATAGCTTATTGAGGTAGAGAAGGTGTAGCTATAATGGGTGTTCATAGGAGGTTAGCAGGTAAGCTAAAGTTAGAGGTGGTAGAAGTGTAAGTATGAGTAACCTCTGTAAGAGGGCTGGGGTAGGTAGCTTATACATCTGGAAGGGTAAGTTGTTAGGTTGCTGTTATAGGCTTGGAGGTATACTAGGTGTGGAAAGCAATAGGTGGAGGCTGTGGTGGGAGAGATAGGGAGTGGTAAGTGAAAGGAGGGAATTGGAGTTAAGTGGCCAATGATGAAGGGTTTGTGATTGGTGGAAGAGGGAAGGGGTGTGGTTAGATGGTATAAGAGTAGGACCCCTGAGGTGGGTGGGATTTGGGGGTAGGGTAGGGGAGCTGAGTGAGCCCGCAGGGCGAGCGGAGTGGGTAGAGACAAGTGAAGGAGAAGCTAGAGAAGAAACTATCAGGAATGCTAATAAGTGAGGGAAAGTTAGGCAAGTCAGGTGTGGGAAAGATCAGAGATAAAACAGAAGTCTATGAGAAAACAAACAGGTGGGTGTAAACAGTTGAAGTAAAGGGTAAGTGAGAAAATAAGAGCAGGTCTAGGACTTAAGAGAACAGAAGAAATACAGCGGGATAAGCAGGAGATAAGGGTGCCACCGAGTGGGCAGATCTAATATTGCAGGTAAGTATGTAAGGGAGCTAGCTGGTTTAGAACTAGGGAAGGAGTGATAGCTAGTAAAGGGGGTTATTATAAAGTAGAAGAGGTTTGCTGGATGCAGGGTAGATAGGAGGGGGGGGGTAAAGGCTGCTCGCTGTTCAGGCCTGTAGCGTACTTTAGAACCTCTGAAACAATAGTAGACGGTAGTCAGCTTTACAAGCAGGACGTAGACAACCACATACTTTCTTGCTTCCTTGAGAGAGGGTGCAGGGAATATAAGGCTGTTAGATGAGACCGCAGGTATTTCAATAGGGTCCTTTGTCACCAGGTAGGTAGGTTCTTAGAGACTAGATCAGGAACAGTGCAATGGGGAGCAGGGTACCTTAGGGAGAAAGAGAGACAAATGTGGAGGAGAGAAAAAAAGAGTTCACACATAGCAGGTAGTTATGACAGTTAAACAAAAAAGCTTTACATGAAGACACAATTAATAAAGTAGCTTATATTCATGCCATTATTTTTGAAAGAAGCTATTGGAATCACTTTTAAGCTAGTAGTACTGTGACATTATAAAGTATTCTAAACTATCATTTAGAGGAACTCTGAATCAGGTTTACTGAAATTGGGAGCAAGCAAAAACAAAAACATAAGCTTCTAATATCCAAATATAAACTATACCAGCAAAAATAAAAAATTACTGGAAAGCTACCTTAGAGAGAAATTATTGTACTACTCTATGCAGGGGCAGTGAGTTTACAGTGTGGAATATAACACTGAAAAAAAGAAAAATAATACTATCACTTACTAGAGATGCTACACCTGGAGAGCTTTCATCTGCAATTAGAGCAAATATGGCATCCAGGGTTTTTAAAACCTTTGGTGTGTTGTACCTGAGCAATCACTTCGGGGGTGGGTGAAGGGAGGGAAACCTTCAACTGGAATTTAAAGTAGCAGGGGAGAATCCAAGGGACTCTGCTAAACCTAGCTAATTATCAAGGACAGCCAAGGAAATAAGGTAAACATACAGGCACCCTTGTTCAAGGACTGGAAGGTTTCTCCAAGAAAAACTATGTGTAGGAATACACCACAGGTGGAAGCTGTATGCTGCTTACTAGTCTGCAATGGCAGATTTTATTATCTTTTATATTTGTATTCCCCTTTGCTCATTGTTTGCTGCACACAATGTAGCTAAAGATGAAAGCAGCTGGAGACTTTGCACATCTGTTTGGAGTTTAGTGAAGAACAAGTATTGAGGAGGAGGGACTGAGGGCTATGACTATTGAGAGGGGATAAATACCTTCACATATAACAAATTATCAACAACAGAAAGAGGAAACTGATGTGGAATAAGGTGAAGTCCCAAGACTGGAAAAACTCCCTTATCAGCCTCAACAAAAAGTTGAGATCCCTCCTCAAATTCTCTAAAGCTAGCTATGTAAACAGAATTTCAGCAGATAATAAAGACAACCACAATGCCTTCTATAGTTATGTAAAGAATGTCCACGGCAATACCCAGATTTGCTCTGAGCTACTGCACAATGGTACCTCCTATACTGAGTCAACAGATATTGTCAATATACTGGCCAACAGGTTCAGTTCCAACTTTACCCCTCCCCCCAAAAGGACCAATCACAATACCAGTAGATTGCCAAGCACCCAGTATTACTGCTGCACAGGTTAAAACAGCACTGTCCAAGGCCAAAAATACAGCTTGTATGGGACCTGACGATATCCCTGGCTGTGTTCTACATGAGCTAAAGAGTGAACTGGCACCTCACGTTTGTGCTCTGTTCAGTTACAGCCTCACCTCAGGCTTTGTCCCTACTGAATGGTGCACTGCTACAATCATCCCTCTCCACAAAGGAGGAGCGACTACAGGCCCTGGGAACTATCACCACATTAGCCTGATAAGTCAGGACAAGGATATAGGGAATCTCCAAACTCTGGATCCCACATGGTTTGGTTTGTGAAGGTAGATCATGCCTGCTCAACTTGGTTGACTTCTCTGAGTCAGTCACCAGAGCTGTGGATGAAGGCAAGGTGGTTCATACAGCCTACCTTCATCTGGCCAAGGCCTTTGATACCATTTGTCACTCAGGAATCACAGAAAAACTCACTAAGCTAGGCATCAACCCCTGTATCACTAGGTGGGTTGCAAACTGGCTCACAGATAGAAACCACAGTGTGAAAGTAGCTGACTCCAAATCAGACTGCCGACTAGTCACGAGTGGAGTCCCACAGGGTTTATCCTGGGTCCTCTCCTATTTGGTATCTACTTCTCTGAAGTCCAGGCCAACACAAATGGACTCTGGCTGACAAAGTTTGCAGATGATTGTAAGTTGGGAGCTATTATTAACTCTCCAAGTGATGTTGACATCCTACAGAATGGCCTCACTGAGACCAACGACTAGTGCCAGAACCATGGCCTTAAGCTCAATGCAAAAAAATGTGTCGTCATCCCCTTTGGGAAAAACCCAGTTCCCATGAATTACCTCATTGATGGTAGTCCACTGAACACTGAAAGCATTATAAGATATCTGGGAACACAGGTTGACAGCAACCTCTCTTTTGATCACCACATTGCCACTGTGGTCAGAAAGTCCTTCAATGTGGCACATCTCATTATTAAGGGTTTTGCATCCAGGAAGAAAGAGGTCATTGTCTCCCTCTACTCTTCCCTCATAGGCCAATCATCAAATACAATGCCCTGTTTGGCATGCACCTCACTAGATACCTGCAACAACTGGAGAGGCCGCAAAAGTACCTCACAAAGAGGATCCTAGGCCATAAACACTTGTCCTATATGGGCAGACTCAAAAAACTCCAGCTATTCTTTGTCTCATATCCCCTACTTACAGGCAATCTCTGCTTGACTTAGAAAGCCATGTCTGACCCAACTCTGTTAGAAATGCTACATCTAAAGAAATTCCAATCCCTCTGCACCAAGTGGTCTAGGGACCTCAACCTCAATCAACAGAACATGGTGGAGGGACAGGTTCATAACCCAGAGACTGCCCATGTTATGGAATAGACTTCCCATACATGTCAAGCAGTGCACCTCACTGACCCTCTTCAAGAGAAATCTTGATGACTGGATAGGAAATAGAAAATTCACCCCAGGGATAACTCCAGTAGCTCTACTCGACAATGGCACTGGGAACTAAGGTCTGGTGGCACTATACCAGGGTAATCCTATGGCTAGGCTTGTAAAGGCCCCAGGGCCATTAGTCTAGTATACACATATGAACCTATGATTGATTCTTTAGTGCATCCTGTATTTTATGCTGTACTCTACCCTTGATCAACTCCTGGGATTCATTATTCCCCATTTTCTGCATTTTTATATAATCTAATATGGATGGGATGTTCTCATTTAATTCAAAATTTGCGTATTGTGATTTATATAAATTTTTTTTTAATTATTGGTTAAAATCCTCTACAGACCTATGGTGTGGTTTCAGTTTGGCCTGTAGATTCATATTTGAATTGATAAATGGCACTTTCATATTCCTGTTGCCTGAGCATCATTGCCAAAGCCTTCAGTGACCTGGCATTTTTTTGTAAAATATATATCCTGGACAGTATTCCTGCATCTCAGTATGAGGTTATCTTCTAGTGTCTGCCTTTCTTCCATAAGCTTTTTCAACTGGTCATTCTCTATGTCTCTTCTACCTTTCCCTTTAAGTTGCAGGTCTCTGATTTGTCCATTCAGCCTTTTATTCTGCTCCTTTTTTTCCCTTATTTCTCTCTCTCTCCCCTCCAAACTCAGTAATAGACTCACATCTTGTTTGTATTCTTCCCACTTTTCCACCATTATTTCTGATATTCTGTCTAACCTATTCTGCAGAAAATTTTTAACCAACTCAGTATATTTCTAAATTTCTAAATTAAAAGTAGAAAAATGCCAATGTTTATTTGTTGTTATTGCCTCAGGGATATCAAGTCTAAGTATTAGATGGGCATGATCTGAGATCATAATTAGACCCACTGTGACTTATCGTAGTTACTATATTTTTTTAATACAAATTCTTTATCAGTGCTTGGCCATGTATTGTTTCTTGCTGCATAAAAGGTGTACCCTTTCTAATTATTGTGTACATCACTTATATGCCATATATCCGCCATTCTGAAATTGAACAGTAATTCTTTTGTTTGCCTTTCGACCCTTTCCACCATTGTAATTTTAGCCTACTGACACTTCCTTTGTAATTTGCTTTCATGTGTATCTGGTGCCAGTTCCCCAGAACACGCAAAACCCCTTCTCCAAACCACATAACAACAGCTATTATACTTATTTCCCTATATTTAGTTTGAGGGGCTTGATATATTGATGCTATTGTCACTTGCCTAAAAATAAAACCTTTTATACATGCACAGTGCCCCATTCTGTCCATTATTCTACTTGGAACATCTAATGGCAAATTTCTATTAGTTAGTAAAATAGTGCTCCTCCTTCTAGTATCTTTATAGATGGAATCCACCAACAATTTAAATCCCCTCTTTTCTAACTTCTTGTGTTTAAGATGATCTAAGTGTGTTTCCTGCAGGGCAATCAAATGCACGTTGGAATTTTTTCAGTTTCCTCAAAGTTCTTTCTCATTTAGCAGGCCAAGTCATGCTCTTTATATTCCAGTAAAAATTATTAGCTGCTCAATACTGATTTTTTAAGTTTGCTGCTCTTAATCTCACCATGGCCCTGAAGCAGTAGCTTTTATCCCCCCTGGCTAGTTTTCCAAGATTATGTATATACCACTATTTGCAGCACCTCCCCTACAACCCACCATGCTCATGGAGTTGACATTTTCAAGTTACTGTTCATCCCATTCTACAGTCTGAAACACATCAGCATTTTAAACTTAGACACTGTTGCCCTCATTGTAAAAACAAATACCATGAAAAAACTATATACATATTGTGGTTATGTCTTGCCAAGTTATGAGTTTTAATGACCCCCTTCAAAACTCAATCTGCTTGGCTTCAGACTGTCCTTCATAATTTTTAGAGACCACAAAGTTTCCCCTAACTTTCTCATGGCCAGAAGTTAATATATTTGCTTTATTAGAACCTTGTAATTAATTACTCATCCCAAAATATGTTATTTCTCCCCTAATGTCACACTTTCTTTAGGACCGTTTGCATCATCACTATAGTTGTAATAAACAAATAAGAAAGAAAAGTATGGGGCCTTCCCACAGTCATTGTTGTCTGCCCATAACTGTGTGTTACCCAAACTGGTTTGGATGAATTTTTCAAACTGTGTTGCGCATATTGGCTTAGATGAATTTTTCAAACACACATTTCCATTCACTAATCTCCTTGTGATGTGGTCACTTCTTGTTGTAATTAATTTCCATGGTCACACAGGTTGCATGGGGATACCTTTATCCACTGTGCATGTCACTAAGACTGCTATCTCATCTCACAATATCATTAGGTTTTCTGCTCATTTTTTAAGGGGGTGATTACAGCTACTGTTTACTCTATTAGAAGTTCGCATACCATTCTATTATTAATCCACTTTAGATTTCAACACTTTTGATTGGGATTGTTGAATGTGCACCTGCTTTCTCTGGTGTGTCTTGATGGACCTATTAACTGCACCCTACTACTGATTCCTGTTTCTTGTTCAGGAGTTGCTTGGAGAGATTTGTCTTTTCTTTTAGTTTCATGCACACTGTCTACTTCCTGTTAATATGGAAAGTTGCTGTGTCAGATGGAATGTTGAAATGCACATTTGATGTTTCAAGTTATGGATTCACTGCTATTTGATACTAGGAGATTTCACAAGTCAGGAAGTGCATTGAAAGCCTGTGAAATGCTGTTTTTGCTTCTTTTGGAGAGTTAACCATGAATCTGCGATCTTTGTATTGAAAGGAAAGGCAGCTGGGGTATTTCATTTGAAACTTGATTTTCTTGCTTATTAGGAATGCACAGAAGGGAGAAAGTACTTTTCCTTGTTACTTTATTTGCAGTGGCAGATCCTGGGCAAAGCATACTGTTTATGTAACTTCAAATTCTGTGCGACTCATGCCAGCACTGTGAATATCAATCAGAAGACAGAAAATAGAAAGGAAAGAAAAAAAAAAAAACACACTAGAGCACCAATGTCTCAAGCACCTAAGGAGAGGATTTTTACAAGATTACATTGCAGTCATCTTAATGTCATTGTTTTTCAACTTTAAAGATGGCTGGGACATGTAACTTGTGGCAGAAATTGGGGTAATATAAGCTGAAGAATTGTTTTGAGAAGCAGCAGAGGTGGAGGACACAGTGGCCGTAGAACCCAGGACACCCCAAAGTGCAAAGAGAAGTCTGCCTGTAAGTAAAAAGACAGCAGACACCAGTTCAACATGGGTGAAGTGACCACAGATGTTGGTGGACATGGCTATGATGGAGACTGCATCTGGAGGAGCAGGACAGGGCTGTGTTGCAGATCCCTGAGAGGCCAGCTTTTATAAGACTGTGAAACTTGGTGAACCTGTACATTACTTTCCTAGAGACCAGCAAGTCATCCAACTGGAAGTCATTGGAACTAATTTGGACCCTGAAATTTTCCCACCAGATCCCTGAGAAGCCAGCTTTTATAAGACTGTGAAACTTGGTGAACCTGAACATTACTTTCCTAGAGACCAGCAAGTCATCCAACTGGAAGTCATTGGAACTAATTTGGACCCTGAAATTTTCCCACCAGATCCCTGAGAAGCCAGCTTTATAAGACTGTGAAACTTGGTGAACCTGAACATTACTTTCCTAGAGACCAGCAAGTCATCCAACTGGAAGTCATTGGAACTAATTTGGACCCAGAAATTTTCCCACCAGATCCCTGAGAGGCCAGCTTTTATAAGACTGTGAAAGTATGTGTTATTCCAAATAATAGACATTTGAAACAATACCTCAGGTTTAAAACCCTAATAGGTTAGGCACGTTCCCTTTCAGGAGAGCCAGCAGCCTATGACCCCCTCCTAATATTTCTTCTGGCCCTTTACCAAAGCTCATAGTCAGCTTACTCTCTTCTATTGAGTCACTTGGCCTAACTCCTCTTTCTTGTAGCTTGCTACCATTGCTCGTGTGGGATAGTGACAATTAACTCACTGGCCACTAGGTGGCAGCTTACCTGTACTACTCTGTATCTCAGTCTCTACAACTAACTCTCTACTTGACCTCGCAACCCTATTTTTTGTGCTGTTTTCTATTTCTCCCCTTCTCAGAGCTTGCCCTGCAACTCCCTAGCCTTGTTTTAGTACACTCCTTGTACTACCTCCTTACACACTTACCTGTATATATACCTTACATAATCCTGTGACGCTACTTCCACTTTCTCTCACTCTCAAACTTAACTGCTGATTCTTTCCCATTCCACTGATTGTTTTCTGAGCTCTTCACTCTCTTGTCTCTGCCCGCTCCTTTCGCCCTTGGGCTCACTCTGCTCCCCTACCCTGCCCCCAAATCTCTCCCGCCCCCAGTGCTCCTACATTTATTGCTAAAGTGACCACACCCCTACCCAAACCTATCCAATAATATAACTCACCCACTTAATCCTAATCCAACCTCTGAACTAAACACCACACCCAGTTATTAACTCTCCTACCTCCCCTCCTAATTACTGAAAAATAAACCACTTCCTCTCTCCTTAAAACTACAATCTACCCAACTCCTCCTCTTTACTTCAACAAATATTAAAATGCTCACAGTAGTTATCCCTCCAAAACCTAAATTAATTATCAGCTTACTACTTTTTCCATCTCTTTTAACTATCTATCTATTAACCTGCTATGAATATCCACTTCACCCCACTCTTACTATTCCATCTAAACAAACCTCTACACCTTTATTACCTGTCTCTTCACACCTTCTTAAATCTCCTACTGAACCCAACTACCAACTAGCCAAATACCACAGACTAGTACACCTCAAACTAAGCAAACCAAAATCTAGGAAACTAACTGACAACATTTACAAACTTCCCCAACCAAAATATTTTAAACTCCTTCACCTACTGCTGGATGGTGATATCAATCCTAACCCTGGCCCACACCACACCAATACCTTTAATAAGCAAGACAAAGCTATGCCATCACCATCTATCTTACCTACCAACTCCCTCTCTATTGCTCACATCAATATAAGAAGTATTTGTAACAAAATTACTCAAGTCCATGCCCTTCTAGAAACACATCATTTTGATATCTTATGTGTGACTGAAACATGGCTAAAACCTACCATCAAAGACAATGAAATAACACCACCTGGGTATAACATCATTAGACTTGATCGCACTACTAAAAAAGGAGGGGGGTATCAATTATCTACAAAGCACAATTCCAAATAAATCTTATAAATCAAACTCTCTGCCTAGATAATCATGCAGAAATAATTAGCTCCAAACTTCAAGTCAATAACAGTAAAGCCATAAACATCATATGTGTTTATCTTCCCCCTGGAAACAACATCAGCACACTCAAATGCATCCTTAGTTCACTCTCCAACTATCTCCCTCAAGAAACAATAGTCTTAGGTGATTTCAATATTGATTGGAACTCCTGTAATAACACAAATCCTACCACCCATATAAACCTACATGGCTTCACACAACTCATTAATTGACCCACTAGAACTAACAAAACCAGTAACAATGAGACCACCTTAGACTGGATTCTCACTAATACCCCTGAACAATCCTACCAAACAGGTACCCTACCAGATGACCTAAGTGATCACTCACCTACTTACGTAATTAGACATAAAACTAAACTAACTTTACCAACCACTTTTAGAACACTGCATTCAAAAAAGAATTTTAACTCTGACCTTTTTCTAACTGACTTAACACAATGCAACTGGTCCCCACTAAAAAATCTCCCACTTAATGAAGCAGTTGAACACTTTAATTCAACATTCTTAGCCATCCTTGATCACCACGCCCCTAGTCGTACTATCAGAATTAAAACCAAAGCAGCACCCTGGCTGACCAACAATACCAGACAAATAATGATCCTCAGAAACAAATCTTGGGCTAAATGGCAAACCACTAAAAACTTAACTGACCGCCAAAACTTCAGAGAGCTTAGAAACAAAACAAAAATAGCCATCCTTGCTGACAAAAAAATTATTACCTACAAACACAACAAACCTAGAAAAAGGAACCTAAAAACTTCTGGGCCAGCATTAAAAACCTTTTATCCCCAGGCCAGTCTATCACACCTAACCCTCAAGACTCTAACCCTGAGAATCACACACAAATAGCCAACGACTTTAATACATTTTTTACTAATACTATCCGAACTCTTGCTAGCCACCTAGCTCCTGACACCTCTAAGCTACTCTTACCTACTTTAAATCCACCTTCCTTTCACTTACAACCAGTATCTACCTCCTTTATCCCATCACTGATCCAAAAACTAAGACCTAGCACCCCCTCTGCAGATAAACTTCCTGTAGAATTCCTGCAAATTGGAGTGAAAGCAATTGCCTATCCTATTTCCATGATAAATAGATCCATAAATGAAGGAATTTTCCCCTCAACTTGGAAAATATCTCAGATCATCCCACTACACAAAGGGGGTAAATCTAATGACTATTTTAACTTTCGCCCCATAGCACTTCTATCACCTATAGCTAAAATCATGGAAAAATGTATCCATAAGCAACTCCTTAACCACCTTCTGCAAAACAAACTACTTGCTAACTGCCAACACGGATTCAGACCCTCCCACAGTACTACCACAGCACTTCTCTCCTTTACCAACTCCATTAACTATAGCTGCAACAATAATAACCTTTCATCTTCAGTCTTTATTGACTTATCTAAAGCCTTCGACATGGTTAACCACAAACTTCTGCTACATATACTTAAATCTCTCTCACTTGATCCTCTTTCCCTAACATGGTTCACATCTTACCTTGAAAATCGTCAACAAGCAGTTCTTTGGAAAAATTCATTATCTAATCTCCTTCCTATCTTTTTAGGTGTACCTCAAGGTTCTATCCTAGGCCCCCTTCTATTTTCTATCTTTATTAACGACCTCCAATTAGCTATCCCAAATACTACCTGCATACAATACGCAGACGATTCTACTATAATCTGCTCTGCTAAATCTCAAACTGAACTCCAAGTAGTCACACAACAAGCCTTTACCACTGTCGAGCAATGGTTCTCTGACCGCTGCCTACTCCTTAACCCCAAGAAAACCAAATTGCTCTTGTTCTCACCTTCCCGTAAATCAACCCCACTAAACTTCACTCTTACTTCCAGTGATAATACTCTTATTTCTCCAGATTCCACTACAAAACTTCTAGGAATTACTATTGACAACAATCTTAGCTTTGACTCTCATATCAATACGACAATAAAACTAGTGAATAAAAAAATTGGATCCCTTTATAGAATCAAACCCTTCCTTACACCTGAAACAAGAACCACACTAGCCAGATCTCACCTTATCTCTACTCTTCTATATGCTTGCCCCATATACACAAATCTTTCAAAAAACAACCTTAAGAAACTTTCAACATCCTACCACAACATTGCTAGATTTGCTACAGGTTCCCCATTTAGAACTCACCACTGCCTGAACCTAAAACAACTAGGCTGGCTAGAACTCCCTAACCAACTTCTACTTCAACAATTCTTAATAACTCATAAGATCCTACATCATCCAACTAAAACACCTATACTCTCCAACCTCATCTCACCATATAATAATTTGAAACAACTACGTTCTTCTAATAAACTACTTATAAAAATTACCAAACCCAATAACTCTTCAGGCGACTCTCTCTTTTGGAAAGAAGTGGAACAAACTTCCCTCTGATATCCTAGCACTGTCTTCTCTCCCACATTTTAAAAGACAACTGAAACTTCACCTAAAGAAATACTGGCTTTGCTCCTGCAATAAACCTGACTAACTGTGTCCTCCTCTCTATCTGCTTATGTTCCTTATACCTATGATATGATTGCCCTATTGTAGGATCCACTGAGAAATAACTTATCTGTTACATACTAAAAAAAAAAAAATGTATGTTATTCTGCACATCTCTCTACGTTTACTTTTAGTTAATGCTCTGATTATGCTGTTCTCCTTTTGCTCTGTTTATAATGTTTTATTTCCTGTACTGACTACCTCTCCACTTAATATTGTATTGTATACCTCTGTTTACTGGAGTTTTTCTCCCCGGGCCTCTACTGAAAATGGACATATATCCAGCTAGACTAGCCCGGTCAACAAATGTAAAATAAAATAAATAAATAAATAAATGATATTCATTGAATATAGGAAATAATCCCCTCCATTTCTACTGATTAGAGTCACCCTCATCCTGGACAGATAAATTATTTTGTTCTGATGATTTTGCTGTATTGTTCACTGATAACATATTTGTGGCACTCAGGCTCTCCTTCAGCCATTTCATAGCCTTACTTGATTCTGCCATGGTTCTTACACTGGTGGGTAAAGACAGCTTGCAAATGGCCAGATATAGTAGTTTCACCCTAAATCCAAACTGGCTTGCCCATCTTATAACTGGGGTAAAGGTAACATGATACTTTCTTGTTGTATTAAAAAAAGTCCTGCTCTACGTGTATTCAAGATGACCCACACATCCAGTGAACTACTAGTTTCCAGAGAGCAGTTAGTACTGTCTCCTTCAGTCTACGTTTCAAAACACACTATGATTTCCTGGGTACATGATTTTCATCTGTGTGCCAAGGGATCATATGTGGCCTTTGTATCTTAATCTCTGATTCCAGGAGAGAGCTCCATTCTGCAATCTTGCTAGTCATATATGTAGTACACTCTCTTCATTTTGAGGTCCTCAGGTATGTCACTGAAACATAAATTCTTGCCTTGGGCTCGGTCTTTCAGAACATGCAGTTCTTCCAGCACATCCAGTCTTGCTTCAGAGGCATCAGCCTATAGCTTGAGCTGGGAAGTCTGTTGAATAATGTTCTGGTTGACATTGACAGGATTGCTCAGAACTGTTTCCATATCTGTGTGGTGTGGCTTAGTTGGGAGCATGTCATCTCATCAAAGACATTTTCGGTGAATATAAATAAAACAAAAGCAGTCTGCTGATATCACTTTTGTCAACAATGTAGAGTGCCTTTTTCTCCACTATTGTGTGATCTTGGTGTTGGTATATATAATTCCAGAGGGTGTGGGGGTATCCTCCTATATGGGGGGTGAAGGGGAGGTACTCCCTACAAGAAAACTCTTTAAATGTTTGCCGAAGGTGGTTTCAGTGAACTGCTTTTGATTTTTTGTATTCGCCGAAACTGTCTTCAATGATTTGACATGAATCTGGCTTAGTTTCGGCCATAAATTTCTCTAATGTCTAGCATTCATTTTATGTACCTCACCCATAATTTCTATTAATGTTGCATGTTCTGTGTACTACTAGGCTTCTTCTATAGAAGCCATATCTCCTTTCCCTCATGGCTTGATGTTGTTGTAGGGTCCTGTGTGGCCTTTCTCTTATTTTTCTCTACATTTTTTCTTTTTGTTTGACATAAATTATTTTCCTCAGCATCAACCAAGTGGCTAGATTGAAAATATTACACTTTAGAAGTTTACGGTAAAAGTGCCAATGGACTTGTATGGGCAGCCGTTAAGTAGAGTGGACCCATATTAGAATTCCTAGCACATTTGCACTCTCAAGCTAAATGTCACTATTTCTTAAACAGTGTTAGATCATGTTCAATGAAGCAGGGCAAACTTATAGAAGGACTTTTCACAAGAGGCTAGAGAGGATGGGGGCCTGTTAATGGTAGCATTATTTCTGATAGCATATGAAGATTCAAATTCCTTTATTTGCAGTAGTGGGCAACATCTATCCTTAGGCAGTTTAAAGGTAAATGTGTTTAGTAAGTATCTGGACTGAGCAGAAATCCAAACATTGCAAACTTTGATAAACAGTCATCTGTATACATTCCCTTTTTGCAAGATAGACAATCCTTGGATGATGGATCTTAGGACAATTTTTATGTATATTGATTCTCTTGTAACATCTCTGTGGTATTACTTTTACTAGCAGACACAAGTAGGGCATATGAGGTAGAGTGATAGTTTAGACTTTGAGCATCTACTTATCAATAACTTGAGTTGCTAATAAGCCTGTAGAGTGTAAATGCACATTTTCTGTATTTAAGTATTTACAAATAATGGTCTGAGCTTAATGAGGAATCACATTTCTTAATAATGTTCTTTACTGTTTGTATCATTCATTCCACTTGTCTATTACTCTGTGGATGATTCGGCTTTAACATTTATTTATTTCCACTCTTTCACAAAATTGTCACATTCTTAATTCATAAATTGTAAATCATTATCATATATTACTTCATCAGGGATAGCATGTTTTGTGAAACTAGACATTATTATTGTAATAACATTACAAGATGTAGCTTCATATAACAGCACAGCTTCTGGATAGTAAGAGTGGTATCCACACATAAAGGATAATGTGCATTCTTGTATGAGAACAAATTAATTCTGACTTTCATCCAAGAAAGTGTTGGAATTTCATATGTATCATTTCCTTCTTTTGATTTTGGAGTCTGAACATATTACAGAAATCATAAATTTGCACCATTTATTAAGCAAAAAACAATATCAAAAGTCATTTCTTTACATATCATGATTCCTAAGTATGATTCATCATCATCAGCCCCCTTTTTCCCATTTTTGTACATGTGGTCAGGGTGTCACGTCAATTGTCTCCATCTCTCTAGATTCAATGCCTCTCTCAAGCCTGACTGTCACAGATCTTCTCTCTGCTGGGTTATTTCCTCTTGCCTTCTTCCTCTTTACCAGGTTATGTTCTGTTTTCCTACATATGTGCCTGAACCACCATAATCTGTTTTCTTTGTCCTCATTTCTTCATCGGTGTCAGAATGTGTGTACTACCACCTTTCTCAGGCACTTCATCTCCATCACATCTAAACTCCTCAGCTGCCCTGCCTTCACTGCCCGGCCTTCTACACCATGGAAGTAGTACTGGTTGCACTACTCTTTTGTACACCTTACTTTGCAGTTTCTTTGGCATTCTTCTGTCGTGCACTACCCCTGAACTCTGTGCCAGTTGGCTGCAGCTCCTCTGATTCTTGTTATGACCTCCTCATTCCAACTTACCTTTTCCTCCTCCGAGATATTTGAAGCTGTAAACCTGTTTCACTATTTTCTCTATTATCTTAATTTTCAGTTCTTCTGATTTCTCCAATTATCTGCCATTTTAACTGTCTTGTTTGTACTCAGTTTTATCCCATGTTTCTTCAGTTTTGCATTCCATTCCCACATCCTTTGCTGAAGTTCTTGTTCAGAGTCTGTAATGCCACATTATCTACATACAACAACTTTGGTGATCTGCTCCCTTCATCTTATTTGCTTATGTAGTCCATGACCAGTATAAACAGCAGCAAGTTCAGATCTAAACTCTGATGCACACCCACTTCCACTGGAAATCCATCTTTGAGTCTGAACCCTGTTCATACTTGTGTCATTGGGTGCTTGTACATAGCCTGCACTAATTCTACCAATGTTTCCAGGACTTCAAACCATTGCAAGATTGTCAAAATAAGCTTTATGGCGCCTTGGTCATTTGCTTTCTCCAAGTCTAAGAATGTCCTGTTGGACTCCACAACTTCTTCTCGACTATCTGTCATACTGCAAACATTGGGTTAGTTGTGCTGCATCCTGATCTGAATCCGAACTTCTCATCTCCCATCTTACTTTCTACTACTCTACATATTCATTTATCATTCAACATCTCCAGAACTTTCTTTCAGTGTGGTAGTAGTTTGATACCTCTATACTGCATATGATTGTGAATGGCCCCTTTGTTCTTGTACACTGGCATCCAGGATATGCCTTTCTGTCCATACTACTATGAGTACCCAGTGGAGCCATCTCCCCCCCCCAACTCACCCAACATCTTGATCATATCTCATCTAAGCCTGCTTCTTTCCCTGACTTCATTTTCCTTAGTGCTGTTCTTACTTCTTCTAAGGTGGGCTCCTCTTCTTCTTCTTTCATCATAGGCTATGTCAGGGGCAGTACAGATTATGTGGGGTTCTCATCATTTAGAAGCTGCTGGAAGTACTTCTTCCAGTGGACTGGTGAGCAGGTTGTTGCTGTCATTCTTTATGAAGGATGCCTGATAACTATCTTCTTTCTCCTTATGTCTTTGCCTTGCAGCCTGATATAGTTTTGTGTCATCTGCTGAGTCACTTTCCATAAAGTGGTAGAGTGCCTCTGATGCCTTGTTCTTTGCTATTGCAACTGCTTTCTTAGGGTGTTTGCTAGCCAACCAGCATTCCTTCTTAGCCTGGTATCTCTTTTCTATTTTACACTTTTTCCTGTACTCCTTTCTTTTGATGACTTCCTGGACCTCTGCATTCCACCACCAGCATTCGTTATGTACCTTATTTCTGTACATGACTCTTTTGCATATCTGTTCTTTAGATCTTCACACATGCTGTTTTGAGGCACTGTCATTCTTCTTCAACATTTATTTTCTCTTCTTCACAAGGTGCTAGAACCCTGGGTATTTCCTTGAACTCTTGTGCTTTTGCTCCAGTCAACTTTGAGGTTTTAAGCCTAGTCTCTGTTGACCTTAGAGCCTTCAATGACCATTGCTTGCAGCTGATTCTGAAAGCTAGTGGTTTATGGATTCCTAAATATGGTTAATGTGTGTTATTCAGCATAGCTTTACACAGTTGCATGGAAATAATGACTCTGCTTTCTTTAGGTAATAAATATTGAGCACAAGTAAGTTCATCTTATGGGACTAAACCTAAATATGTGAGTGAAATGGCTGGGCATTGTCTGGCCTCCCATTCATTATTACATATTGTACCAACTACAGTTCATAATCTTGCTTCATGATTAATATAAGCTCTTTCAAATTCTCAATGGATATAGGTAGTGCAGAAAGTGTCCAAATTACTTCCAGATCTTTCCCCATTAAGCCTTCCTTACATTTTTGTTGGTATGCTTTACTCAAAGTATCAATTATATTCATTCATTTGCTGGCGTATATCTGATCTAGTAGATCATATTTTTCAGCTTGCTCCATTGACAAAGAAGGATAAAGACCTTACTATTGCCCAAGTGACCTAGGTTCAAATAGCAACTTGGGCTTCTTTTGGAATTGATGTGGGGATGGTAGGTGTAACCATACTGGGGAGGGTGTGGTCTCAGTCATGAGATGTCTCAACACCTCAAAGAATCAAACAAGGGGACAGTGCAGCATAACGCAATCGTAGGAGCATGCACTTGGCTCACCATGCCATGAATGAGCGAGATTTCACTATAGGTGATACAAAGAAAACTTCTGAGACAAAGTGAGTGACAGTTTTGCAGCAAAATAAATAACATCTGAGAGGAATTATTTTAGTTATGATCACAAAGAATTTCTAAAAGAAAAGACCATCAATTTCTATCTTATATGAAGTGGTTGTAGCCTGACCTCATTAGCAGTTGCAATTTAACATCTTTATGATTCTTTATAAATGTTTCTCCTGATGCACTTGTAAACACTTCTTCTAGACTCATCTGTTCTTATCATCTCACTTCAAATGTGCTGCTGCCTTTTGTAAATAATGCATGATATGAGGCCAGTTCGATTTCTGTTATATATATTTATACTATTTTTATAATGTTGATGGTCTAGGTCATTTCTGAAAAATGTACTTGTGCTCAGTAGACACTTTGTCAGTTTCAAAATAAATAAATAAAGGAGCGCCACTAGTTAGCCAGGATATAATTGCATCATTTTTATTTATTCATTTATTACATCTGTTATCTGGTGATCTCAGTATGCCAGAGGCCGTTTACAAGGGAGATTTGTGGTGTAGGCATTGGCAATGCAGTGAAGAGATACAGAAACTAAAAGTTGATTGCAGCGGTTATTCTAGAATAGAAAACAGAAATAAAGAAAACAATATACTGTGCTTTATTTTAAAGATGAGTAATAGTAATACTGCTAAAAAAACTTCAGATTTATTTAAGGTATTTCTGCAACCATATAATTTTAGAAAGCCCTAGGGAGCCATCAGAAAGTTGGGTGATGGTGTTAATCTGAGAAGAATGCAAACACAACACCTAGCATGCTAGCTATGTTTAGGAGGGCAGATGCTAAGTTAGCTCAGGCAGGAACATTTGCTGCTGGGCAGAAGTTGGAGTTTTAAAGTAGTTTAATTTTTAATGTATTTATTTTGTTAACCAGGTTTTAGAGAGAACCAGGACACAATAGCAAAGATGCAATATAAGAACTTTACTATCTAGACGTTTGCATCTGTACATGCTAGCTATGTTTAGGAGGGTAGATGCTAAGTTAGCTCAGGCAGGAACATTTGCTGCTGGGCAGAAGTTGGATTTTTAAACTAGTTTAATTTTTAATGTATTTATTTTGTTAACCAGGTTTTAGAGAGAACCAGGACACAATAGCAAAGATGAAATGCAATATAAGAACTTTACTATCTAGACATTTACATCTGTACAAGGCACTGCTAATCGCTGTGAGCAGCTCTGCACAAATGTACCAAATTTATACCAGCAGAGCAAAACAGAAAACTAGCTACTAAGCCCGCTAGCCAATAAAACGACAACCCTTTGAGCCTTTCAGTGTTTTTAAAATCTGAGATGGATTATGCAATACCTGCTGCCACAGGCTGAAAGATCCCAGTCCTCTTAATGTAAAAACACAGCAAAAAGAATCCTACAGCAAACAAACTTTATTTATTTATTTATCTTTGTTTACTGGGAAAGTCCGACTGGGTGATACCCATTTTCAGAGGATGCCTGAGGAGAAAAGCTCAATTTGCTTACAATGCATTATACTAAGTTCCAGTTAAACACGGAGTAGTTACATTTCCATTTCCATTTAACTTATTTACTCCAATGGAGCTCAGGAAGTTTGCACTGTAACTTCCAGTGGGCGGAGCCTAAGCCTTTTGATATAAGCAAAATAAGCAATTTATGTCCTCACATTTCAAACAAATGTTCATATCTCTGGAATCATATGGGGTTATGAAAGAAGTGTAAATGGTAAACTGTTCAGCACCAATTATTTTTATAGCAGTAGTATTATTTGGGTTCTAGGTCTTAAACCAAATTTTATAAGTCACAGTAAACACAGTAACTATTACATTTGTAATATTTTCTAAACTACTTAAAATATCTCAGCAACCACTCAAGTTACACACAAACTGTCAGCAACATTTTATTCATCTAGATTAGGGCTTTCATATGAGGCTAAGGAGTTCTGTCTGTGTTACTTGGTTGTTGAGATATTTAGAAAAATGTGAAAATGATATATATAAAAATTAATATCATAAAAAACAACAACAGTTAATATTTATTTACCTGTACTAGATAGAGGTCAAATATTAATGCAGCTGAGTTTGCCATTGTGTAAGCTTTAAGATGAATTTTTTTTTTAAACCTTATACATAACATGGTTTTGGAATTATTGATGCAAATATGAACAAGCAATATCTGATGCCTAGGGACGTCAGTAGGAGTTAACTGCATATGCAACAGGGGACGTCACTCAGAGGTAATAGTAATTAGATTAATACATTCTAAGATTTTACAAAGGTGGAACTTACTAAAGGGAAAGCCCACGTGTAACTTAGTGGATTGTACAAGCAGCAGTTATGTATAAAAATGATTTTGTCATTTCAGTGAGAGGTTAAGTGTATTTGGTTTATGGAGAGTATTTGGAGAATATCGTACAATGAACACAAAGTCTCAGCTTCGTGATAAGCATGTGCAGGACCAGGACCAGTTAAGATGTTGTTTAAGCAGTGGTTTAAAACTATTGAGTTTGTTGGAGAGTTTTATTTGTGTCTGGATACTATAACTTAAATACTAACTAGACTGTCCTTCTACAAGGAGATTTCAATGCAGGCAGTGTAAGCAACAAAACAGAGAGAAAAACATGTTTTCACAGCATATCTATTTAAATGCTTAAATAAAGCCAGAAAACAGCACTAATCACTTAAATATTTTAATTCAAGTGCAATTTATCAAGAAAAATGATTATCATTGCCTGGAAGGCACTGTATACAGTATAAACAATGCTGGATCTCAGGCTAGAACACCAAACTTTGTCATAGTTATCATGCAGTATTTTGCATGCCATACTAATTATTCCTTTTTAACAGCAACTTCTGTTCTAGACTCAATCAAAAATTCTACCAGAGATGGTCATTCATTTAGCACTCCAATTCATTTTCCCTTTGGTTATACTCTATCAGTCCTTGGTAGGGAAGACTGTAACTTGGATTGCAAACTTCTGCTTTGCCTCATTCCATTCTATCACCTTTCCCTCTTTTGTTATTTGTTCCCAATACCTTTGTTCCTTTGCTAACTTTTTACCGTAAATTGCATCCCCGTATTGACTATTCTCTATACCCCTACTTGCAGTCATTTCTGTTGGCAAAGTCTCTTTTCCATTACTGCACTGGCTTAGTTCTTCTAATATTTACTGTTACTTTATGAATACAATATTCTTAATGGTTATTTCTTCTTAAGAACCTGCATTCAAAATCCTTTTCTCTCCTTGCTTCTTGAACTCCTCCCATTTTTTACCATCATCCCTTTCTTCTTTGATTTCTAACCTTCTGATTGCATGTTTATGAGCCTTAATTGCCTAAATCAAAAGTGTCCCCTCAAATGACATAATCCTAAACCATTTTGTTTTATGCGAAGAATTACCTTTTCCTACTTAACTGTGCTTTCTTCCCCTCTCAATTAAATTCTTTTATCTGTGTACTAATTATGATACAAAAACATTTATTCTGGTTGATAGCACTATACCTGATCTTTATATAAAACTAAAGGGACTACAAACATTTTTGTTTGTTGTATCTTACTATCCAGATTCATAATCAAAAGCTTCAGCTTCAATCTGTTATATTGTTTAGTGTCTTCCCACATATTCACAGCTGCCATAAGAGTCTTTCTTTTTTCAAACATTTTTGTTACATCATTTTTCTACCCCATGACCCAAGTGAAATCAACTCCATCCTGCTGCTTCACTCTACAATAAGGTACATTGCATTTGTTTTTAATTTCTTAACAAAACCTGTGTATTATTTTATTCTGGTTCAGTCTTACACTAGAAACAATTACAAATAAGATTCTACTGTTTTACAAACTGGCTAAGAGTTGTTGACTTTCTGCTGTTAAGGTCCAGCAAATGTATCAGGAAGTTTCTACTGGCTTTTTATTCTAGGATTCAGTGATAGCACTTTTTTTCTACTGTGCTAAAATCTGGCAGTGTTGTCTTTCTGCTGTAAATGTCTAGCAAATATATTAGCAAGGTTTATTGGCTTTTTGCTCTAGGATTCAATGAAAGCACCTAACTTTTTGCTTTAAGAACTTCACAATTAGAGCAAGTAAGTTTCTAGTGTTTTGCCATTTGGTTATTTATTTATTTTTTTGTCTGCTGCTAATCTCTAGCATATATATTAACATGTTTCTATCGGCTTCTGCTAAATGGCTCAGTTGTAGTACCTGACTTTATGTTTTATGAACAACACAGTTACTGATTAGTCTAGTCAATTGTTAATAATATGAGACAGCTCTGTTTGTGAATAGAGTTGTCATTTTTTCATATCTGTTTAAACTCGGCTGCTTATTCTAAAGTGCTTACACAGACTGTATATTGTGTGTCAAAGAGTGGGAACTAATCGAGATAGATGTTCTACAAGTCCTTCAAAAAATCTGGAAACCTCCGTCTCAGTAATCCTGAACTTGCATACTAACACATATTTCTTGTTAGCTACTTTATTTTCCATCTGTCCTTCTAAACTGTGGAAGCCTCCATTTTAGTAATCCCTAACGTGCATACCTAGACATATCCTCCTGTTAGCTGCCTTGTTTTCCACTTTAAAGGTTATAAATCAGGTTATAGGGTTTTCTCTTTTGTAACTTCCACTTCTGAAAAATACGGAAACATTCCTACAATGGGGCCAGGCCAGACACAGGGGGAGGATGGCTCCCAGAAGCAATCCTCAAAAATCACAAAATCTGATAGCCCAAAGAAGAGCCATAAAGACGATAGAGTGGACTATTGAGGATAAGAAAGAAATTATGTATTGTTACTATTATGCAAAAAGCTCAGAATTTCCAGACACAAACTGTGCAAAAAAATTAAGATAGAAATTAGATAACACAAAAATACTTCCACAAAAAAAACTGTCAGTAGCTTCAAATAAAAATGTATGGTCATTAATACAACAGATATTTGAAAAACAGTATATAGAGCAAGAAACTTTGATCTGTTTGGAAAAAGAAGCATCTGAAGAAGTGCAAAAATATAAACAACAAAACCTAGAGATTTTTGAAAAGTATAAAAAAGAAATATGGACATGAGAAAGAAAGAGAGATTTGATATGGTGCAATATTTATGCAAAGGTGAAAGGCAAATTAATCAGTATAAAGAAGGCAGCCCCAAAGATATTCTAAGAGAAATACAGGCAAAGGTAGCCAGATATGGAAAATTTCACAATAAAAAAATAATATCACAAAGAGGGAATGTAGAAAAGAAGATTAGTAAAGTAGAAGTTAAAAAATAGAAGTTGAAGTTATGGAGTGCCTGTATAGTGAAGGATTTGGTGTAGAAGGTCTAATACAGGTTACATTACAGCATGATTGAACAAGTCCCCAAAGTAAGAAGAAACAGGAAGATTGAGAGACATCTGAAGAAGAAATATGGACATGGGAAAAAAGAGGTTTAATATAGTGTAATATCTGTGCAAAGGAGAAAGCAAAACTAATCAATACAAAAACGGCAGCGCCAAAGATATTTGAAGAGAAATATAGGCAAAAATAATCCGTATATGGAGAACTTTACAATACAAAAAATAAGAAGACAAAGAGGAAAAATAGAAAAGGTGATTAATAATGGAGAAATTAAAGAAATATAAACTGAGGTTATGGAGTACCTGCAAAGTGAAGGATTCAGAGTAGAAAATCTTAATTCAGAAAGCACCGCAAGAGGATAGCATAATGGACATCCAAATTAAGGAGAAACCAGTGGAATGGGAAGCAATTGGTCAGGTGCCATATGAAGATATTTTGGAGTCTTCCACAAGAAACCAGTATAAATGTTCACTTGAAAAAGGACAGCAAGGGAAGGAACAGGAAACTGTGGAAACTCTGATGCAGTCAATGTTGAGGAGTGATAGGCTGGTGAGTTCCCATATGACACAGCAACGGATGGCACAGGATGAAACTGAAGAGAATGTGCCACAGGAAGATGCTATAGAACTTTCAATAAAATGCCTTCAGGAAATGAAAAACAAAAAAATGTGCCCTCAGTTTAGAAGAAAATGAGCTAAGAGAAGAGTTGCTTGATTTAATAGAGATAGACATATTAAGATGAATGAAAGAAATAGACTGCAGAAAGTCAATAAAACCCAAAAAGTCAGATGTTTGAAAAAAACAAATGAATACAGTAATTAGGACTGTCCATAGAGATCCATGTGAGATAACAGAAGTAAACAGGATATATTACTGTACAGATTAAATTAATAACTGATAACGTTCTACCACAAGAACACAGGTTAGTGAGGGAAAGGAAGGGGAGAAATTGAATACCATCATGGAAGTATCAAATAGTGAAAACTATAAAGCAGTTAAGACAAGAAGTGTCAGTGTTAGAATAGTATAGAAGAGGGAATAGATCAACAAAAATACTTAGAAGGATATATGTGATAGAAGCAATGCATAGTATTAGAACAGATCAGGATCTATCATGCACTATTGCAAAAATCAAACTAAAAATCTCAGCACCAGCAGAAAAACTTAGAAGATAAATACAAAATGAGCAATTTTTTGATGACCCAAAAAAGTTTTATAGAGAACTGGTAAAGGTAAAAGGAATTGAAAGACCACAAAAAAGAAGAAATAGATATATTTTGTACAAGTATTTATGAAGATCCTGTGGAACATAACAAAGATGCAAAATGGATAGAAGAAGTAAAACAAAAGTTTAAAGATACAGGATATGAAATGGGATGAAGTAACAGCCAGGGAGACAGAAACAATGTTAAGAAAAGCCTCTAATTGGAAAACTCCAAGCCCAGATGTAGTACCTAACTTCTGGTTAAAAGTATTAACATTTTTGCATGAAGATTTAGACATGAGTAAGAACTATTTATATGTGCACCCCAAACAGACACCAACCTGGCTAACAACAAGAAAAATAATGCTCCTACTTTAGAGTGAACCTGCAAGCTACCCTAAAGATTATAGACCAATAACTTGCCTTCCGATGACATATAAACTATTCACTGGAATTGATGCCGACAAGAAGAAAACTCAATTATGGCAATAGAACAAAAGGGCAATAAAAGAAAGTCATATGGAAAAAAGGATCATTTGTTAATTAAAGTCATAGTGTAGAACTGTCAAAAGGGGAAGAATCTAAGTATGGCATGGATTGACTACAGAAAAGCATTTGCTAGTATCGCACATTCATGGATAAAAGCGTGCTTAAAAATGTATAACATACACCCTACACTGATCGACTACATTACAGTGACCATGAAACAGTGGCAGACCACTTTGCAATTAAGCCATGATAAAGGACAAATTATTATCCCAGGGGTACAAATTCAAAGGGGGATATTCCAGGGTGACTCTTTGTCACCGCTGCTATTCTGTCTTGCCCTTAACCCATTAAGCTGTCTACTTAACAGCTTATGCCATGGCTATAATTTGGCTCCTAGAAAACAATGTGTTATGACTTCTCATTTTCTTTGCTGATGATTTAAAACTGTATATCTCATCAGATGAGGAACTGAAAGCACAACTGCAAGTTATCAAAACTTTTTTAGATGATATAAGAATGTCATTTGGTCTTGATAAATGTGCAAAAACAACCTTTAAAGCAGGAAAACTGCAACACCAAGAAAACATCAGTTTGGGACAAGAATGTGATAAAAAAGAAATTGAGCAAGAGGAAGTGTATAAATATTTAGAAACTGATGAAGGATCAACAATAAAGCATGGACAAATGTGAATTAAACTTAGTAGGGGATACTTTGGAAAACTTAAATTAATTACGAGAATGACGTTGACATCTAGGAACAAAATTCAAGTTATAAACTAATTTGTTCTTCCTGTCCTAATTTACAGTTTTGGAGTGACTGATTGGCCCCAAGACATGTTAGATTAGACAGGAAAACAAGAAGGTTGCTTCATGCTCACCCAAATGATTTATAAAAGTCAGAACATATCAAGAGTATATATTCCCTGTTCCGAAGGAGGGCTGGGCCTCCCTGAAATTGATTAAATGTATAGATCTGCAATTTTGGGACTGCACACATATCTGCTGACCTCACAAGGCCCAAACGTAATGAAAGTTTAGAAACATGAGGAGAATAAATCTATGATGACTTCTCTGCTTAGTCTAGCAAAAGCATATCAGCGTCGAGCAGGAATGGAACTCAAACTAGAAGTAGATAAAAATCAGGTAGCAACTGAATGTGCCAAAAAGCAAAATAAAGAATATAAGGTAAAGGATCAGATGAGAAGGCAAGAAATGTAGAAAATGCATAAATATAGTTGCAAGTATAGAAAACTTCTGGAAGAACCTCATGTTGATCAGGATCAATTGCAGGAGTAGTTAATGAGAGGCCAATTCAAACAAAGAGATAAAAGGTTAATATTGGTGGCCCAAGATAGTGGGCTACGTACACGTTGGTTTACAAAGTCCATTGAACTTGTGGGAGAAACAGACAAATGTAGGTTTTGAAAAACAGAATTGGAAACAGTTGCACACTTTGTTGCTGGTTGTGACACACTAATAGCAAAAGGGCTATATACTGAAAAACATAATAATGTGGCAAGAATGTTGCTGTGGGAATTGTGCAAACATTATGGTAGTGAAGTGGCTGAAAAACACTGGAAACATGAGCTACAAAGCATCATAGAAAATGATGAAGTCTACATCACATGGGATCACCCATTACCAACAGTTCAAAAGATAGATTATAAAAAAACAGATATAGTGGTCCATGAAAAGAAGACAAAAGTAACATTGATCACTGAAATCACCACACCCAATGACTACAGTGTCTTTGCATACATAGAGACACAAAGTCATAAAGTATCAGGATTTGCAGGCAGAAATAAGAGCAATTTGGAAGAAAGATACCCAGACAGTTCCAATAGTAGTACGAGCAACAGGTCTTATAAAAAAGAATCTACAGTCATATTTAGATATGTTACCAATACATGTAACCCCATATGAATTGCAGAAGGAGTCATTACTAGGCGCATTGCAGGTGCTGCAAAGAGCACTTCTGGCTGACATCAAAGACTGAAACAATACTAATTTCATGAACTTCAATCATACTTTGGCTTAGGAATGGGGTCCATTTCTGTCATGGTATTAGAAACCCAACAACTTGGAGAAATTAAAAAAAGCAGAAATGTACAACTGTGAAATATAGTGTACTACATATGTTGGCAAAACACTACTTTTTGCAGCAGAGTATAAATGAATAGTACTTTATCTACCCAGTTCAACCACTAAACAATCCTAATTATTTTAATCTCTTTCACATAGTATCTCTGACAATTCCTGCTGCAAAAGTTAAGACAATCTCACTACCAAGGGAACTTCTACAGCTGAATTTCACTTCCAGTTGCAAAAGCACATAAGGAGAACTACTTTCAGTTAAAACCTATATGAAGCAGTTTCTAAGAATCAAATTAATCTTAAAGAAATGCCTTGTTTTCCTTCACTTCTGTATCAGTGTGTTCTGTACTGTAATTTTGAATCTGCTGAAGGGACACTCCCATCTCCACCCCCACTCACAGGCCTTATACTGCTTAAGGTGAAGCTAAATTAACACTTTAGCATATTTTACTCTAGCAGTGTAAAATTTCCCTGGAAAAAGCAAATACAGCCTATAACATTAGAATTAAATGGTGTGACTCACCTCAAGTAGTTAGAGTTCAAAGCCATTGTCTTTGTATCTATAAACATTCTATGTCATTGAATGTTTTGGTGGTAAACCATAGGGCGGGTAACTGCATTCCCTTGAAGTACCTGATTGGTTCACCCCTCATCTCAGTTGTTCTCTAGCTGCTATAGCCTTATTTCAAATCAAATTCACTGCAATACTCCCTGTTGCAATTAACTTACGTGTATCTTAACAATAGCCTAGCAGCTTGTTTTATTGCCTTTAAAGTTATCAGGACGTGTCTTACCTCCTATCTCGCTGCAGTTTTACAGATTGTTTCCCTGGTACTTACTCCATTTTGGGCCATCCCACTTCGTTCAGCCCTTGCTATGGTCGAACTTCACTCCGTTCCCCTTCTCTAGCCTCCAATACTCACCCATCCCCACTACACCTAAACATATACCTCTGTTACACCTCCTCCTCCTGTACTCATCCTCCTGTCCTGTGCCTAACTGCAATTCCAATCACAAACAGTTCTCATTATACCATCTCCACCCACTTCTGTTCTAAATTCCTTCTCAAATCTCACTCCGTTCCCTCCCCATCAAAACCTACCTATTCTCCACACATTATCACTGCTCATTACCTCACCTCCCCATACTACGACATTTTTACAACACTAACCATGCTGCTTCCTTCCTGTATCATCTTATTCATCCTCCTCCTCTCATTCCTAACATCCTCACCAGTAGTAAATAAATAAGCACACCTCAACCATTACTTCATTCTCACCTACCAACCATTTTCCCATTTGCTACTCAAAAATCTCTTCAAGGTTATTTCCCATAACTCATTTCCACTAAAGCAACCCAAAAATACTAAAAAGTGCCAGTCCCAATATCAAGGTAATACTTCTATCCATCTCTGCTAAAAAATGCCATAATAAATAAACCATCTTCTCCACCATACATCAGTGTGGTGATGTCCACCCCAATCCAGGTCCCAACCAAACTCCAAACCAAATTATATACCCTAAATGTTTAAGAATAGTCTTTCTAAACCTAAGAAGCATATGCAACAAAATCACAGATTTTCATGCCTGGATGATGCAGTACAACCCAGATATCTTAGCCACAACAGAGACATGGCTAAAACCTGAAATAAAAGATGCTGAAATACTATCCCCCTTGTTATATTATTAGGCTCAATAGAACACATATAAAAGCAGGTGGAATAGCTATAATCTTCCCAAATACACTTATAGTAACTCCCTATACAGGCACAATCCCAAAATCTGGAAAATCAGAAATCCTAATCTCATTCCTAAAACTTAATAGAGCCAAGAACATGTACATTACCATCTATATATACCCTAGGACAGCACATTCCAATGCTTCACAAATCACAAATGAAATTATATTCCTGAGTGATGTAAACATTCAGCAATCAACAGCATTAATCTCTTTGGATTCACTCGGTTTATTAATTCACCAGGATATGGCAAAAATAACTCCCAACAATCTATCTTGGTCTGGATTCTGGTTATCAACCCATCTAATTTTATCTTCTGAGGTCCCCTCCCTATACACTAAGTGACCACCTGCCAGCTTATACCCACAGGAATATTACACGACTTACAGAGGAACATAAGCTCAAAACTACCTGTATTCTCTCCAGTTTTTCCAAAGACTCTTTCATTGAAGCTCTTAAAGCAGTTAACTGGTCCATCTTAAAAAGAATTTTCTTAAATGAAGCAGTTGAATACTTCAGTGCACCATTTCTAAATATTATTAGCACATTAGCCCCACAGCGTACAAAAAGAATTAAAAACAGCCATACCTCATGGCTCACCAACCAATGCAAACTCCTTATGAAAGACAGAGACAAATCATGAATAAAAATTACAAAAATTGGCAACTATTCAGTTTGCTATGAAACCAAGTCAAGCAGTAAGTTAATAGAGATAAAAAGTCTTATTATACTCACCTACAAGATAACCATAAAAATAACCGTAAAGATTCTGGTCCTCCAAATCCTCTCTCATCAACCTAGGTACAAAATAAGGATCCCAGTCCAAAACCAGACATTTCCCTTCTTCAAACAGCTACTTTCAATGCAAACGTCATAGACTGCATTGCCAACTTAACCTCAAACTCACCTAACAGACCCTCTTCCATGCAACTAACTTCCTCTACCTTAGACCCTAGCACATCTCCTTCATAAAACTTGCCTAACTGCAACCTCTCTGATACATTCATAGGCAACTCCACCCACTTTACCTTTCAACCAATTTCTATATCTCTCTTAAAAAAGCTTTTACATAAAGTAAAACCTTGTTCCTTTTCAGCCAACAACTTTCCCCCAGAATACCCAAATCTAGCTACAGATGATGCAATAGCATACACAATCAGCATTCTTATTAACAGACCAATTACAGAATCCTGTGTCACTAACCTATGGAAAATGGCACATAAAGGAGGAAATTCTACTGACATTCCCAGTTTCCATCCCATAGCCATCTCGTCTTCACTTTCTAAAATCCTTGAAAGATGTATAATTTCTCCATGGTCAGGTCTCTTACAACATAAACTAATCACCAATACACAACAGGCATTTTTTCCAGATCACAGCATTTCCACTGCATTACTATTTTTTACAGACACTGTCAATAAAGCTCACAACTCTATTAAGCTTACCTCTGCAGTATTTCTAGTTCTATCAAAAGGCTTTGACATGGTCTCTCACACTAAACTCCTCAATCAACTTTCCATCACATTTTTTATCACAGTGGCAGCTGGTGACTCCAAATCAAAGGAGAGCTGCAGAAGACACCTGAATGGGGCGGGGCCAACTAGAAAGAGGTGGGGTTAACTTTACAGGGCAGAGCTATGATACAGTGGGATCAACACTGATTATGCTTACCATGTATTTATGTAATTATATTTTTTTGGTTTTAGAGTTTGTACTGTTAGTTGTTGCTTAGATCTCTGTTGAAACTGTTTTGTCCCACCCACCCTATTTTTGGTTTGTAGTTTAAATTTGGTGGCTTTTGCAGTTGCCTGCCCCACTGTAGATTTGATCTAGGACACTCCCCCAGTCCCATCTCTTTACCACATTCTACCTAATAAACTCTTTCTGCACTTGCTTTTAGTCCTTTTTAATTTAATTGCATTTTTTAAATTGTATTTGGTCTAATATTGCTACATACTCAAGTGTACTAGCTTGCACTGCATGTGAATTGTTTTTACTACTTTTCTGTAAAAAAAAACCAAAAAAAAACTGTAAGCATGTTTCCTACCTTTCCTGTAACTAGTGTTCCAGATACAGATTTGCTGTATCCAGGACTTTATGTAAGCTTCTGAGCCCCCCAAGCCTTTCTGTGTTGGAGGGAAGCCTTCTAGCTTATCAGTGGGAGTGATAAGCATTAGGTAACCTGTCTACCACATAAGGAGTGGTTCTGGCCCAGGCATTGTAGTTATTAGCTGTTTGGGCAATCTCTACAATCTCTCTCAACTTTCTGATTTGAAAGCCTGCATTTGCACTTGTTTCTGTCCTATAGCTTGTCTAGTGCAGATACAGATTCTTAGTTTTAGCACTTAAATTTGCTTATTCCTGCTCAGCACTTGTTCAGTACTTGTAAGCACTAAATAAGCTACTAATTACTATAGCACTCAATCTTCCTCATTACCTAGAGGAAAACAGTTTTGCACTTACTTTTCTCACTTGCTTAGAGAAAAACAGCTCTTGTACTCACTTTCCTCACTTATCTAGAGGAAAATAATGTTTTATTCAGGCATGTCCAAGGGTCAGCTCCCAGTGTTCTCTCCTGTCTATCTGATGAATCTGGGCATCTTGAGGCAATGTAGAAATTGCCTCATTTACACAGACAACCCTCTCCTCCTACCACCCAACACTACAACCTGTGAGAGATGCACTTATCTAGCCAAACTGGAGGTAAAGCTCTCTCCAACCAAGACTGAATTTGGACAGTCATGAGGAGAAGGTAAACATTTGCATCACACCACACTTATCCCATAGTCTCACTAAATCTACACCACCAAAATCCACACATAGTAACACAAAAACATTCGCGGAGGCTCTCAATAATAATCTGTCTAAGCAACAGAGACCTCCAAAGCAGAAAAGCAAGCAACCTCCATCCCCCAACACAACCCAAATGACACAAAGCCCACAGACTCAGTGTGCCACTCAACCACAGCCAATAAGGCAAAACAACGTACCCAACACACTAGTTATAGGTGACTCTATAGTCAGGCACACTGATGTCCCACTCACCAGGCTAAACAAGGAGAAGGTTACTGTCAGCTGCCTGTCGGGTGCCAGGATCCGCCACATAACCCAAGCACTCAGGTCACTCCACAACAAGTAAAAATATGACTCTGTCATTGTCCATGTTGGTGTGAATGACCTGAGACATACCTCCCTGGACTACATGAAAAGAGACATAGAAGAGCTCTCCGATCTTGTAGCCCAGACAGGTATGACCCTAGCCCTGAGTAGCATTCTGCCATCACCCCGAATGATACCGCAGTACAAGGACAAAATGATTGACTTCAACAATTGGCTAAGCTTCTGGTGTCATTCTAAGGGGATCCAGTATCTGTCTGCTTGGGATGACATGGTTGACAGACCACGATGCTTTGCCACAGATGGCCTGCACCTGTCGCCCCTAGGATTCTGGATACTGGCTAAGGCTCTTGCTGCCCCTATAGTGCCTTTTCTAAGCAAGGTTTAAATAACAAATTCACCACTGTAACAGGAACAGGCAAGCAAAAACTGTGGGTAATGCTACTCAATGCTAGAAGTCTAAATCTCAAAATGCACTCACTCGAGGCACTCCCTAAAATGGAGAACATCGATATCTGTGCAGTGACCTGACACCTGGTTTAAGGCTCCAGAGAGCACCCCTGCACTACCAGGCTATAGCTCATACCACACTTTTCGGCCATGTAACCTGGACCGAAACATCAAAGGTTGAGATGTGTCCATATTCATTAAGGATATCCACACCTCCAAGCTAGTTGCTCAGCATAATGCATCCGAGGTTATCCAAGTGCAACTAACTCTGGGCAAAACTGCAATCCAAATTGTAGCTTGCTACATATCCCCCATCATGCCCCAGGATTCCTACTCCTCTTTTCTTGATGTACTGAAAAATATTAGGGTTCAACCAAACACCCTAATAATGGGTGACTTCAACTACCCCACCATTAACTGGGAAAACTACTTGTGTACCAACTCCTTAGCTCAACGCTTTCCGGAATACATAAACTCCAATGCCCTGGATCAACTTATCCACACCCCCACCAGGGACAACAATATCCTTGACCTAGTCATTACCAAAATGAGAGACTGGTGTTCCACACCTGAAGTCAACTCCTCATTGGTCCAATCCGATCATAGGCTAATCACCCTTGATATCCACATCCCACCCCAACCCCCCATTAAGGAAACCACGGTAAAAAATTTCTCCAAAGCCAACTTCATGCTTCTTAAGACAGAAGTGGTGAACTTCATGACACCCATGCAGATGGACAATACAGTTACAACTGCTGAATCCTATACAAATGCACTCTATAAGCACTTACACAAGTGCATGGATCATGCTATCCCAAACAGAACCAAGACGCTATCCTCCAAAAAAAAAAGGAAACCAATCTGGTTGTCCCCTGCCATAAACAAACTGTACAACAGAAGGAAGAAACTGTTGCAAAAGAGAGTAAAATCCCATGAGTGGAGGAGCTCCTTGGTCAGCCTCAGTAAGAAGCTGAGATCCCTTATATGATCCTCCAAAGCTAGCTATGAAAACAAAATCGCCACTAATTCTAAGGACAACCACAAAACATTCTATAGCTATGTCAAGAATCTCGATGGCAACACCTAGATCTGCTCTGAGTTATAGCACAAAGGCATGAAAATTACAGGACCAACTGTTATTGCCAACATCCTGGCAGATAGGTTCAGTGTTAACTTTACCCCCCCCCCTCTCACCCCCTAAAGGGCCCATATCTATACAGGAAGAATCCAGAGTCCCTGTAATCACAACTACTCAGGTAAAAGCTGCACTCTTTAAAGCCAAACACACTGCATCCATGGGACCGGACAACATCCCAGGCTGCATTTTACATGAACTTCAGAATGAACTGGCTCTCCACTTAAGCACCATGTTCAATAATAGCCTCGCATCAGGCTTTATTCCCACTGAATGGTGCACAGCAACAGCTATCCCACTCCACAAAGGGGGAGCCACCACTGATCCCGGGAACTATCAACCTATTAGCCTGACGAGCCTGGTCTGCAAGGCCATGGAACGTATCATCATGGAACTCATAAACAAAGACATTGGCAACCTCCAAACTCTAGATCCCACCCAGTTCGGGTTTGTGAAAGGCAGATCATGCCTCCTGAACCTGATCAACTTCTTTGAGGCAGTCACCAAAGCCGTAGATGAGGGTAAGGTGGTTCACACAGCCTATCTTGACCTTGCCAAGGCTTTCGACACCATCCCCCATTCTGGAATTATAGCTAAACTCACTAAACTAGGTATAAATCCCTACATCACAAGATGGGTTGCCAAATGGCTCACTGACAGAACACACACTGTAAAAGTTGCAGACTCCAAATCTGACCTCAAAGCAGTGACAAGTGGAGTACCACAGGGTTCCGTCCTGGGACCTCTACTGTTTGGTATCTACTTCTCTGAAGTACAGGCTAACACAGAAGGCCTCTAGCTAATGAAGTTTGCAGATTACTGCAAACTAGGAGCCATAGTCAAGTCCCCAAATGATGTGGACATCCTACAGAAGGGCCTTGCTGAGACAGATGCCTGGTGTCAGAGCCAAAAAGTGCAGTGTCATCCCCTTTGGTAAAAACTCTGTACCCATGAACTACCACATAGGCAGCAATCTACTTAACACTGAATGTGTGATAAGAGACCTTGGGACACAAGTGGAGAGTAGTCTCTCCTTTGATAGTCACATTGCCACAATAGTCAGGAAGTCCTTCTACGTGGCACACTTCATCATAAAAGGATTCTCATTCAGGAAAAAACAGGTCATTGTTCCCATCTACTCGACACTCATTAGACCCATTATAGAGTACAACGCCCCTTTTGGAATGTACCTCACAAGACATCTGCAGCATCTGGAAAGGCCACAGAATTATCTCACAAAGTGGATTACTGGCCTCAAACAAATGCCCTACACTGACCTCCTCAAAAAACTCCAGCTTTACTCCATAGCATATCGCCTACTCTGAGGTGATCTCTGCCTAACATATAAAGCTATGTCAAACCCAGAGCTGTTGGACATGCTACACCTAAAGAAATCCCAATCCCTCAGAGCTACACGCTCTAGGGACCTAAACCTTGTCACCACAATAAACAGAACATGCTGGAGGGATAGATTCCTGTTCCAGAGACTTCCCATACTCTGGAACAGGCTACCCATCTATGTCAAGCAAAGTTCTTCATTAGCACTCTTCAAGAAAAATCTTGATGAGTGGATGGGAAATAGGAAATACACCCCGGGGATCACTTCTGTGTCTCTGCTCAACAGTGGTACAGGAAAATAACTTTCTTGGGTGGCGTAAGCCAGTGAACCTTGTTGGCTAGGCTTTCATAGGCCCTTGGGCCAATAGCTTAGTACCTACCTATGAACCTATGAACCTATGTTACATAAAATAACCGCTCAATCACTATTACACATGCTGAATAGTCTACCAAATACTAGACTAAATCACATTTTAGAGCTAGTGAGGTGTTTAGGTTATGCTATAACAGCACAAAACCTAAAATATCTCTAAACAGTAAAAAAGTGATTGGTCTTGATTGCATGAAACTATTATGAGTACACATGATGTAGTAAACACACATTGTACTGTACCAGGTATTCTGCATTTTGCACAATGTCAAGAGAAAAGAAAGGAGATTTGGAAGTGCCACCGTACTATCTTAATTTATTATTCACAATTCGAGGTCACTCCAATGCCTAATGTGCCAGGTTCTGAGAGATGCTGACACAGACTTGTAGGACAGTTGACTTTCTTGTAAAGCCAGAATTACAACAGTAAACCGTATGGGCAGTCAACTCATTTCATTCACAAACAACCTCCTCCATATTACCAAACAAAAGTATCTGCTTTGACCCTGCCAGGATTTAATGAACATACTTGCATTAATTTCATTTATTTGATAGAAACATTAGTCACAACTTGTGTGTGCCAGCTTGCTTTACACAAATACACATATCATTTTTGTTTATTTTACTTTTGTTTACCAAGGTTTGTCCAACTGCCTTTAGTCAAAAAAAAAAAAAAACAACTAAAACAAAAAACAAAACAAAACAAAAAAAAAAACTTTTCAGCATACGTCAGGGGAGAAAATCTTTAACATATTACAAACATTTTAAGCAGACAATCAGTATATGCATGAACAGAATGAAATAAATTCATTAAGAATGACTCATACATTTGATAATTAGATTACATTCATACGAAAGTACAGACAACTATTGCAGTCTTGCAAATCCAGAATTACAACAACAGTAAACAGCAAGGCCAGTTGCTTCATTCACACATAGCCACAATCCCTATTGCCCAACCCACCCACAGTATCTGATTTGATCTTGCGAGGATAAAGACAAAAAAAGGATAAAAGACATGTATTTTTTTTAACATAAACAATAGCAAGATTTCAGAGCTTGTGGTCGATCTTACGTCACTCAAATTCATGTTACTCTTGCAAAGCAAGTAAGAAGTACAACAGTAAGGCCAGTCATTTCATTCACACATAATAGGCATAGCCTCCAGCCAAATTGCCTATCCACAATATCTGCTTTGAGCCTACAAGGTTTAAAATAATGAAAAGAAAAGACAATGGTTAGATTACTGTGTTTCTTTAGCATTACACAGTCAAGAGTTTGCAAGTGATCTTACTTCAGTTCACTCATACACACTTAGTCATATGAGCAAGACTAGAGTTTCAACAGCAAAACATCTACATACCATCCTAATCTATCGTGAATTACCTTGAAATAAGATATTAGGTTAAAAAACATTTCATTCACAAGCAGGCCCCAAAAGACATTGTGTACCTAGTATCTGTTTGACCTCTGCCAGGATATTTTATTAGAAAAAAGGCATCCACAGTCAGGCAGCCTCCAAAGCACACTGCCTCCATAGTATCTGGTTAATCCTGCCTGAATATTATATTAAAAAAACATAAAGTCATCAACAGCCCCCAAAACATGCAGACCACTGGTATCTGGTTGACCATGCCAGTGTATTATATTAAAAAAAGAAAATCATCAACAATCCCCAAAACACATTGCCTCCCTAGTATCTGGTTAACCCTGCCTGGATAATATATTAAAAAATAAGGTCATCAACAGCCCCCAAAACACACAAACCACTAGTATCTGATTTATTTATTTTTTTGCTCTAAATTACTGGAAACCATCTTCTGTACCAAAGGTGAAATTTGAACTTTTTTTGCTGAAGAACTGAAAGATTATTTCCAGACATATTTTTTACTTCTCTTTCTCTGGTTGATTTTCTCTTACTTTCCCCAAAGTTCTTTATTGATACCAGACTGTGTAATTACTTGCCAGCAAGTAAATTTTACCCAAAATGATAAATTGTAAGCCTAGATTATTTGAAGGCATTTAATAGGGTAGAACGACATTATTTGAAATATGTGCTACAGGCTTATAGGTTCCTATATATCTTTATCTCTCTTATCTGTTATTTATGATGGTTTGAATGCTAGGTTTAAGGCACATGCAGGTCTACTGTCTCTTTTTTATAGATGGACATATGAGGCAGGGATGCCTATTGCCCCCTATATTATTTACCTTATATCTGGAACCCTTAGCTGCAGTAACACTTTTTCCCAAATTGAAATTAAAGTACCATTTTTTGCAGATGATGTCTGTCATATCTAGAGAAATTGGAAGAGATCTTGAGGATGTGTTTGGATTATTCAGTCAGTTTGACATTGTTTCAAGTTACAAAATAAATCAAACTAGAATCAGGACATTATCAGTTAATTATATGTCCTCAGATAACTTTAAACATACGTTCAGTTATTTGTTTCATTTATTTATTTATTTATTTTTTTTGTTTGTTTGTTTGTTTGCTCTTTCCTGGTTCCTGAGTGAATGTTAAGCCTCCTCTCTGCCTGCCCAAATGGGTGTATTCATTTCCCTGGGATACAACAACCCTAAATATATTTTTTCTTTTAGAGGGAGAGGGTCAAGTAGTGTAGGTCATTCTGTCATCCATTCTTCAGGAAATTGGGGAATTTTTTTGTTGTTTAATCCATCTGTCTCTACTGTGCATACACAGGATTCAGTGTGCAATGAATCTTATCATGGGTGTGCCACTTACCTTTATGATTGGCATAACCCTTCAGAGAGCCTTGCCTCTCCCAGAGCAAGTGTTCCCATGTTGTATCTGGTCTCCTCTGAGTATTCTAAAATGGGAAGGGAGCCACAGCCAGGTGCACCTCATCTTCACTACTGAGAGAGGTGAGCATACATTGCTTCATCACTCCTATCCCTCCTACCATTCCTGTAAAACCCAAGGTGTCTGGCCATAGTTAAAGCTTTATCATTCTGTGCCAGCTGAGCTCACTTAAAAGTATAGTTATTTGTTGAGGGAGTAAATGGATTAAGAATCTGGGAGTTTGGGTGGAAGAGACATTTCAAAAATCAGTTGACAGGACATAGGAAAATTTGATGACTAAATTAAAAAGAGTGTTTATAAAATGAGAGATGTTAATTCTTGAAATGAACCAGATGGTAAAGGCTTTAAATTATTTTGTATTTTCATTAGTGTAATATATATATATAAATATATATTTGGTCTTGGATTTTGTTTGAGATGGGCTAGGACTCGGGTGACATGGAAAAAATTGATAATGGCTCGGGAAGTGGGAAGACTGGGGGTTCCTGATCTTCAGTTGTATTGGAAGACCTCCCAGATTAAAATGTTGTATCTGCTATAGATGCATGCCTGGTAGACAAAGTGGAAAGCCTTGATCCCTGTGTCTTGCAAAACCCATAAAAGATGTTGAGAATGTCTTCTTGGATATTTATGCGGAGTCTGCACAACCTTTCCTGCATACTGAAGCAAGCTTACCAATGATTAACGAGACCTTAAGAAGTAGTATAGGGAAAGTCAATAAGTTTTTATTTTTTGTTGATTATATATGGTAATATTAGTGGAGTAAATGAGAAGGGGAGTCAAATGGAAAGAACTATGAGACAGAGTTAGTGCATTCAGTGCAGACAGGGAAAAGCAGGGTGTTCTTTTCTGGGAACAAACCAAGAATAACTAAAATGCCTCCTCACAGGTGGAATTTGAAAAGCCTGGATATGTTAAAAGTATTACATAACATCAAGGTATCCAGTAATAATTAGTTATTACAGAAGACAGAGTGAGTACCCATCTTTTAAAAAAAATGTTGATTAGTAGAGTTAGAAAGACATTGGCTGATCTGAAGAAAGCAGCAATGTTACAGATTAGAAAAACATGGATAAAATTAGCTGAAATCTGGGGCAAAAGTGTGGGTGTAAATCTGTCATATCTCTAGATATACTCTCTAGATGTGTAAGTCTAGAAGATTCTGTGTATTTTCATGGTAATGTTTGCATACATTTTTAAATGCCTCATCTAGACTACAAAAATGCTTCCTATGGCCATTGGGCTACTTTGGAGTTGTCAGGGTGGAAAACAGACCACTGTTTTCATATGTTTTTTTTTTTTTTTTTTTTTTTTTTTTTAATGTGTGCAGCTGGATCTTTTTTTTTTAAGGAGATTCAAGAAGTTTTAAAATTGCCTTTCAATAAAGTGATTCTTGATAAAGCAGTAATGCTATTGGGTATTCCAACCAGAAATACAGTCAAAAACTGAAATGAGTTTTTCTGTTTATTATTGCTTGTGGTAAGAAAGCAATCACTAATAACTGCAAAAAGATGGCCTCTCATGAGTTAAGGGTTAGGAGAGATAATTGATAAGTTTGCTGCTAGGGAGGCAAGGACCACTACTAAGTCTCAGAGGCAGAATTATATAGTGGTCCCTCCTTTTTGAATAAGTATGTAAAGTACATAGTCTTTAGTTAGACAGAGCCTGTTAAAGTAAAAAATGAGTAGTCAGTTAAAAAGGGAATGTGTGATTTGACATTCCCTATTGTAATTCTGGGACTCATAAGTACAAGCACCAGAATTACAAAAAAAAGTCTGAAAATGCAGAAGAGCAGCAAATGTCAAACATCACTGTATATCAGAGTGTGTGTATGTACCTTTAAGAAGCATTTCCAGATGTAGCACATGCATATAAATACTGAGCACGGGCAGGCAGCAGTGCCATTTTGAGGGAACAGCCAGAGTGTTAACATGTATGAGTGAGGTAGTCAGTCTGTTTATAAGTTTATTTAAGTTTAAGTTACAAAACCTCATTTCTATTTTGCTTATATGTAATAATGCTGGTTGAACAGAACCCACGAATATTTGTCAGTTTTATCCTGACCAGACAAGTGACATGGTATTACCTCAGTAAGATCCTGCCTGGGTGTCCTGCAGAGTTCTACAGCAGCAGAGAGATAAAAGAGAGACTCTGAGTGGATTAAGTACCTCTGTTTTGCTTTTTATTGCTTATTTTTGCTAACCGCACTATTTTGAGCATTTTTTTATTAACTTTGCAACTTAGTTGAACTGTTATTTTGAATTCTGTTACTGTTTGCACTTTAACTGATCTGATCGTTTTTAAGTGTTTTTCAGTTGTTCAACTGTTATGGGCTACACACTCAAGTGCAATAGCCATTTTCTGCCTTGAAAGTGTTTGTATTACTATATCTGCTTTAATTTTCAAAAAAAAAAAAAAAAACAAACAAAAAAATCCTATCACTTTAATCGTTTCCCACCTTTCTATAACTAGTAGAGTCCAGTTTTCAGATGTTGCTGAATTCGGGGCTGTTTTGTAGTTTTTGTGTTGCCCAGACCTTACTAAATTAAGAAGGAAGCTTCTCTGTTCATCAGTGAGAGTGGTGAGCTTTGAGCAGCCTATCTGTCGCTGGAGGACTGGTTTCAACTCAGAATCTGTAGTTTTATTGGCCATTTTGGGGTATTTCTATCCCTTTCATCTTTCTGTTTAAAAACCCATGTTTGCACAGTTTTGTTCACCGAGCAGCGCTGTTTAACTAGGGTTAAACTATTACCAGTGCCAGAAAGTTTCTTCTTCAAGTTTTCCCTTAGAACTAGACAGCTCAGTTTTAAAGCACTCAAACGTGTTCTTCGTAGCTTAGCACTTGCCTATAAACCGTTGGAAGCATTAGATAGACCACAAATTGCTACAGCACTCAACTCTCCTTACCAAGTAAGAAAAAACAGTTAGTACTTAATTAGTTAGTGCTTAAATAAAAAAAGTACCTATCCAGGCATGTCCAAGGGTCAGCCCCCGGTGTTTTCTCCTGTCCACTTGGTGAATCTGGGCATCCTGAGGCAATGCAGCAATTGCCTCATGTACGCAGACAACCCTATCCTCCTACCACCTAACACAACAACCTGTGAGAGATGCACTTATGTTGCCAAACCTGTAGCCAAGCTCTCTCCAGCCAAGACTGGACTAGTCAGTCAGGAGGAGAAGGTAAACACTCGTACCACACCACACACAACACATAATCCTTCAAAATCTACAGCCACACATAGTAACATGAAACACACATCTACATTCATGGAGGTTCTTAAAACAAGTCTGCCCAAACAACAGAGACCTCTGAAGCTGAAACGCAAACAACCAACACCACCCAACACAACCCAAGTGAAACATAACTCACAAAACCAGTGTGCCACTCAACCTCAGCCCCTAAGGCAAAACAACATACCCAGCACACTAGTCATAGGTGAGTCTATAGTCAGGCACATTGATGTCCCACTCACCAGGCTAAACAAGGAGAAGATTACATTTAGCTGCCTGTTGGGTGCCAGGATCCGCCACATAATGCACGCAGTCAGGTCACTCCACAAGTACAAATATGACTCTGTCATTGTTCATGTTGAAGTGAACGACCTGAGACGTACCTCCCTGGACTACATGAAAAAAGACACGGAGGAGCTACTGGACCTTGTAGCCCAAGCAGGTATGACCATAGCCCTGAGTAGCATCCTGCTATCACCTAGAATGATACTGTAGTACAAGGACAAAATAATTGACTTCAACAATTGGCTAAACTTCTGGTGTCATTCTAAGGGGGATCCAGTATCTGTCAGCCTGGGATGACATGATCGACAAGCCTGGCTTATGACAAACAAAGTTAGCTGATGACTGCAAACTGGGAGCCATTATTGAATCCCCTAAGGATGTGGACATTCTACAAAAGGGCCTCGCTAGACAGATGCCTGGTGTCAAAGCCATGGCCTCAAGCTCAATGCCAAAAAGTGCAGTCATCCCCTTTGGGAAAAACCCTGTGCCAATGAACTACCACATAGGTGGTAGTCCACTCAACATCAAAAGTATGATACGAGACCTAGGGACACAGGTAGACAGTAGTCTCTCCTTTGATAACCACATAGCCACGGTGGTCAGGAAGTCCTTCTATGTGGCACACCTCATCACAAAAGGTTTCTCATCCAGAAAAAAAGAAGTCATTGTCCCCCTCTACAGACCCCTCATTCGACCTATTATAGAGTACAACGCCCCATTTGGGATGTAACTCACAAGACATTTTCAGCAACTGGAAAGACTGCAGAAATACCTAACAAAGAGGATCACTGGCCTCAAACAGATGCCGTATGCAGACCGTCTTAACAAACTCCAGCAATACTCCATCGCATATCGCCTACTCAGAGGCAATCTCTGCCTAGCATACAAAGCCATGTCAAACCTAGAGTTGTTGGACATGCTACACTTAGAAAAATCTCAGTCCCTGTGGGCCACATGCTCCAGAGACCTTAACCTTGTCACCACAATAAACAGAACTTTCTGGAGGGATAGGTTCCTGTCCCAGAGACTTCCCATACTCTGGAACAAGCTACCCATTCATGTCAAACAGAGCACCTCACTGGCCCTGTTTAAGAAAAATCTGGACAACTTGATGGGGAATAGAAAATTTACCCAGGGGATCACTTCTGTTGCTCTGCTCAACAGGGGCACAAGTAAATAGATTTTTGGGTGGCTAAAGCCAGGGAAACTTTATGGCTAGGCTTATATAGGCCCTGGGGTTGATAGCCTAGTATCTACCTCTGAACTTACGAACCTATGACATGGTGTCAGAACTGGGATTAGAAGAACAACTTCTATGAGCCATGAAGTGCAGAGTTGAAGGTGAAGGCAGACTAAGCAGGTTGAAATGGAGCACAGAGAAATGAAAAGGGCCAGAAACAAGCTAAAGGTAAAAAAAAACTACACAAATGATTTATTTGGCAAACAAAATGAAATGGCACAAAATACATTATTAATTAAAAGAGTAGCACAAAAACATATTATTAAGCAAACAAAAGGCACAAACCACATTATTAATTAAACAAAATGTTCAAAACCATGATCTTTGAAAAAACTAGCAGAACTATTCATGTGGGGCTCAGAATTATCTTTGGTTTGCACAGTGAGAATGTTTAAAGTAAAACTGGCACAAGAAAAGTATAATGAGCATGATAAGAGATTAAAAGGGCATAACAAGTACAATAAAAGAGCAAAATAAGCTTAAAGAGCAAGGCAACTGCATGTTTTTTAGTAAAAGACTGTGTTTGGGCAAAAACTTCTGTTTCACATTGACTAAGGCCATTCGGAGCATGACTTAGAGTTGTTCAAAGTATCTCAGAGTGTGCAAAGTGTTTGCAGAGTATGTGCTTTATTCCGGTGCAACTATTTCAAAGAGTTTGCTGTGTGCAAAGTACAGTTATATTGCAAAGTGCAGTCAAAGTACAGCAATTTCAAAAAGTTTATTGTGCTGTGTGCATTTATTCGCAGAAAGCCACCATTTCAGAGTGTTTCTTACACTGTAATTGCAGTTATGTTGCAAAGTGCAAAGTACAGCCATTTTGAAAGGTTCTTGTGCTGTGTACAGTTATTTGCAAACTGCATGCATCTCAAAGTGTTTCTTACTCTGGGCTTTTTCCATTGTATACAGTTTATTCGTAAAGTACAGTCATTTCAAAGTATCTGTCTAACTGAAACATGGCTCAAACCTACAATAAAAGACAACGAAATTCTTCCCCCTGGCTACAACATCCTCAGACAGGACCGCTTAAACAAAAAAGGAGGTGGAGTAGCTATACTCTACAAAACAGGCCTGCACCTAACCATAATAAATCATACCCTATTAGCTGGCACAAATGCTGAATTAATTATCACAAAACTCCAAATTAATCCTCACAAAAATATAAATATTATCTGTACCTATATACCTCCGGGAAAAAATCCCACTATATTAGAAGACCTGCTAAACTGGTAAATCTCCTCCAAGAAACAATACTTTTAGGAGACTTGAATATTGACTGGAACTCATGTGAACATACTAATCCATCTACTCTTATTAACCTGCATGGCTTTACTCAACACATAAACACCCCTACAAGAGCAAACAAGCATAGTAACAAAGAAGTAGTACTTGATTGGATCTTAACAAACAGTCCCCAGCAAAAATATACAACAGGCACCCTCCCAGATGACCTTAGTGATCACTCCCTAACTTATATCATCAGGCATAAAACTAATCTTTCCATCCCAACCCAAGTTCGATCATCCCATTGTAAAAAGCATTTTGACCCCAATCTGTTTCAAAATGAACTTATGCAAGTCAACTGGTCACCTCTTAAAACACTCCCAATAGATGAAGCAGTTAACCACTTCAATAATACCTTTCTCACCATCCTTGAACACCATGTAAAATCTAAAACAGCACCATGGCTCTCTAACAAAACTAGGCAACTAATTCTCAAAAGAAACAAAGCTTGGAACACATGGCGAACCACTAAAAATATAACTGACCATCTCTCGTTTAAACAAAAAAGAAATATGACGAAACAAGCTATCCTAAATGATAAAAAAAATTTCTACACTCAATTACAACAATCTTCCCTCCACCAACCAAATAAATTTTGGTCTGCTATTAATACTCTTCTGTCCCCAGGTAAACCAGCCACACCTACTCCACAAGGCTCTAATACCAACTCCCCCTCAGAAATAGCTAATGCCTTTAACACCTTCTTTACTTCAGCCATTCTAAAGCTAGCTGAACAACAAAGCCCTGACATCTCCAAACTTACTAAGCCTAGCTCCACCCCTCCTCCATTTCACCTCCAACCCATATCTACCTCCTACATTTTGTCCAAAACTTCCCTTCAGCAGATAAATTACCTGCAGAATACCTCCAACTAGGTGCCAAAGCAATAGCATACCCCATCTCTACTAATTAATAGGACTGTAAAAGAATGTACTATCCCTTCTGTCTGGAAAATCTCCTACATCATCCCTCTTTTCAAAGACTCTTTAGAGTATTCTAACCTCTTGCAAAAATTATGGAGAAATGTATTCACAAACAGTTACTTAATCACCTGTTAAACAACAATCTCCTAGCTAACTGCCAACATGGGTTTCGCCCATACCACAGTACTACCACGCCCTACTATCCTTCATTGACTCTATCAACATAAATAATAACACTACTTCTTCTGCATTCTTTGTAGACCTGTCTAAAGCCTTCGATATGGTTAATCATCAACTTCTCCTACAACGCTTACATTCCCTCTCTTGACAATCAAGCCTTAAGCTGGTTCACATCCTATCTTGAAAACGCAAACAGGCAGTTCTCTGGGACAACCATCTCTAATCTTCTCCCCACCTCTATAGGAGTTCCTCAGGGCTCCATCTTAGGTCCTCTTCTGTTTTCCATTTTTATTAACGATCTACATCTAGCCACTCCTCTATCTACTTGTATTCAATATGCTGATGACACAACAATCATTTGCTCTGCCTCAACCCAGACTGAACTTCACTCACTAACACAACACACCTTCACCACCATTGAGCAATGGTTCTCTAACCACTGTCTCCTACTTAACCCCAAAAAACCAAACTTCTGCTCTTTCCACCCACTCACCTATCACCCTCCATTGATTTCACACTTACATCAAACAATGGCACTCTTATCACTCCTGACCAAACCACGAAACTCTTGGGTATTACTATTGACAACCAACTAAAATTTGACTGTCATATCAACTCCACTATAAAAACAACTAACAGGAAACTTGGTTCACTCTATAGAATCAAACCTTTCCTAACCCCTGAGGCTAGATCTACTATAGCTAGAACCCACTTAATATCAACCCTTTTATATGCTTCTTCTATATACACTAATCTGTCTAAGTCCAACCTCAATAAACTAACCGCATCCTACAACAATATCGCCAGATTTGCCACTGCATCCCCATACAGAACTCACCATTGCTTGAATCTCATAAAACTAGGTGGCTGGAACTACCCCATCTCATCCAATACTATCAACTCACTATTGCCCACAAAGTCCTCTACCACCCTGAAAACACACCAATGAAGCCCTATCACAACATGAGGAATCCCTGTAACAAAACTCTTGTAAAAACCTCTAGAGCAAATAATGTAGCAGGTGACTCCATATTTTCTAACTCAATTGGCAAAATATGGAATCTACTACCACCAGATCTTACATCCCTGACTTCTATTCCACTATTTAAAACCAATCTAAAACTCTTCCTAACTAACCACTGGCTTTGCTCTTGCAATAACCCTGGGTAACCTTGCTCTCTTCCTTTCCTTCCCTCCCTTCCTCTCACCTGATTTTCCTTTCCTCTCTTCCTTTAAAAAGGTTTCTGGCCATAGCTCATTAGTTATATAAAACTATAGATTTTGTTACTTATGACTATATTAATAACTTTCATAACCTAGTAAAGTATCTATTATAGACTCATGCTATTGTACTCACACTGTACTCAGACACTTAGATAGCCTCTAATGAAGTTTATGAAAATGGTTTTACTGTATAACTTGTATATTCTTAGCTTGTTAAGTATTAGATAGTGGAGCTTTTCTCCTCGGGCCTCCACTGAAAATGGACATGTATCCAGTTGGACTAGCCCGGTTAACAAATGTAAAATAAAAAATAAAATAAAATATTTCTTACACTGATAAGGAGTGGTTTCATAAAGTACAGTGAGTTCAAAGTAAAGTACAGTGATTTCAGAGTGTTCTTGTACTACAGAGGCTTATTTGGCAAAGTGCAGTTATTTCAAATAATTTGTTGTGCTATAGGGCATAGTTACATGTACTGGCATAAAGTTCTGGCATATATTATGTGTGTATGTTCATACATAACTTCAAGCACCTTCACTACTGTGTGTTGATATGGCAGAGGCATTTCGCAGACCAAGTCCACTTGTGTTTGATCATAATATAGCAGAGAATTTGAGAGCGTTTGAACAGGAATATGATATTTTCATACAAGCAACTTTTTCTGACAAAGATGCATGTACAAGGGCATTCAATTTGCTTAACTTAGCTGGGTCAGAGGCTATTGAAAGAGAATGTTCATTTGTGTATGCACCAGAAAATATATGCAGGAGAAGGGGCAAATCATCATATTGTAGAACTGGCTGAATTAAGGGAAGAGCCTGAGTGCTTAAAATGTAAATTTAGAAAAATGTGCAACCCCCCCAGACAAATGTTACATTAGAGAGGCACTTATTTTATACAACAGACCAAAACCCAGGTGAAACTTTTGCAGCTTATATCAATGACTTCAGAAACAAAGCTAAAATGTGCAGATTTGGTGACTTGAAAGATGAGTTAATAAAGGACAGGTTTGTGTGTGGTGTTAATAGTGATGCAGTGAGACAGATTTTGCTTTGTGACAGTGATTTAATGTTAAGCAAAGCCATAGAGATTTATCAAATCCATGAGCTCACAGAAAGGCACACAAGTATGTTTGCAAGTGATAAGAGCATGGTTTCAGCAGCCTCTAAAGCAAATGTAGACAGCATGCAACACGTGGCAAGGAAAAACAGGCCTAAGCACATGGCAGCAGCAAACCCTGTGGGTGGGCAAGGAAAAACCATAGCTTTCTAGCAACTTCCAAGACTAGCTCAGTAAAAGGGCATGCTCAGTACAGTATAAGAGTGAGTCAGAAAAACCCAAGTCAAATCTTATTGTTAACTATTGTAATTGTGGAGCCAGTCATAGGTCTAAAAGAGGGAAGTGCTTAGCATTTGGTCAGCAATGCCACAGGTGTAAAAAATTTAACCATTTTCAAAAGTTTTGTAAATCAAGCAAGCCTCATTCAGTTGTTAACAAAGGTCACTCAAGAAAGCAAATTAATCATGTAGAGAGCTGCAATCCCACTTTCTATGTAGATGGTGTATCAGTGGTCTATGAAAAGGTTAATGCAGTAGATTTACTGGCAAAGAATGAAGTATTTTGTACTGTCCTGAGCAATGGTAAACCCACAGAGCTCAAGGCAGACACTGGTTCAAAGTGTAATCTAATGTCAACAGAAACATTTGCTAAAGTGCGAGCTGTTGATCAAGTTAGTTTGGTCAATTGTGCAAAGCTTATTTCTTATGGAGGTGAAGAGATTCAGACCAAAGGCTCAGTAGTGTTTTCATGCTATTCATCTGGGACCAGTTACAGCTTGCAATTTTATGGAGTCCGAAGACCCGTGCAATCATTATTAGGTCTCAGACAGTTTGAGAATGAAACTGCTTTCTTGTACCAAAGAAGCCCATCATGTAAGCAGATATCTCAGTTCCAGCTTCACTGATACTATTCTCTTAAGAGTATGTTGATGTTTTCGATGACAAGCTAGGCAAACTTCCAGTTGTGTACTCCATTAAAGTAGACCCAGAGGTCAGTCCAGTGGTCAGACCAGCAAGAAGAGCTCAACTAGCTATGCAGGACAAAGTCAAGGTCCAGTTAGACAAAATGGTGCAGCAAGGTGTGATTTGTCCAGTCACAGAACCAACTGAGTGGGTATTTTCCATGGTAGCTGCTCATAAGAAAAATTCAGATGAAATCAGAATATACATTGAGCCAAGAGACTTGAACAAGGCATTAAAAAGACCTCATCATCTTATGAGTACAGTTGAAGAAATTGCAACCCTCATGCCAAATGCCACTGTTTTTTCTTAGATGCAGAGAGTCCATTTTGGCAAGTAATGCTTGATCGCGAATCTTCACTACTGACTGCATTCAGTACCCCATTTGGTAGATACAGATTCCTGAGGATGCCTTTTGGAATAAATTCTGCCAGTGAAGTCTTTCAGTGTGCAAAGGAGCAAATTTTTTTAGGCTACCCATGTGCAATAATAGTTGATGATTTACTGGTTGGAAGCAATGGTGAAGCAGAGCACGGCAGAAACCTTAAGAAAGTTCTGGACAGAGTGCATGAAGTGAATTTAAAGCTCAATCCTTTGAAGTGCAAATTCAGACTACCAGAAGTTACTTATGTAGGTAATTTATTTACCAGTACAGGCTTACGACTAGATCCTTCCAAGTAATCAGCCATTCTTGAGATGCCAGCTCCAGACAATGTCCAAGCCTTACAGCATTTTCTTGGTATGATTAACTATTTGGGCAAATGTATCCCTGACTTTAGTGAGTTATCAGCACCTTTAAGAGAGCTGACACACAAAAATGTTGGCTGGTCATGGTTAGAACCATACCAGACAGCATTTTATAACCTCAAACAACAAATTGCTAACCCACCTACATTAAGATACTATGATATCTACAAAACAGTAGTTTTTTCCAGTGATGCTTCAAAGTTCAGTCTTGGTGCAGTTATTCTTCAAGAGGGCAGACCTGTTGCTTATGCATGTAGAACTCTTACCCAAACTGAGATGCAGTATGCTCAAATTGAGAAGGAACTTTTGACAATTGTATTCGCATGTTCGAATTTCCATGATTATATTTATGGCTGAGCAATCCAGATAGAAACTGACCATCAACCTCTAGTTACTATTTTAAAGAAGTCTGTGCATTCTTCTCCAGCAAGACTACAAAGAATGATGCTTGAATTGCAAAAGTATAATTTCAAAATGGTCTATATGAAACATAGACTTCTTTATCTGGCTGATACCTTATCAATATCGCCCAGAAATACTACAGAACAGCTTGCTGCAGAGAATTTTGACTTTAATGTCATGGAAGTGTGTAATTTTTCTACCACGAGACTTGATGATCTGAGAGATCATACAAAGGCCGATCCAGTTTTGCAAAATCTCAACCATTTCATCAATATAGGATGGCCGTCAAAGGAATCCTATGTACTGCCAGAAGTACAACCTTACTTTCCATATAGTGATGAGATGCTGATGGATGATGATATCATTTTCAAAGGTCCAGAAGTTATTTTTCCTACTTCCTTACAATGTGATACATTCAGATTTTAGATCTTGGCCACCCAGGTTCCGATTCTACCAAAAGAAGGAGGAGAGAACTAGTATTTTGGTCTTCTCTAGAAAAAGACATTGATAAAGTGCTTTCTACTTGTTCAGTGTGCAACAGTACTAAGCTGCATTTGCAAAAAGAGCCACTTCAGCTAAGCCAAATTCCTGAACTACCCTGGTCAAATGAGGGGTTGGGAGGGTGGCCTAATGATTAAGGTATTTGCCTTACAAACACAAGGTACAGGGTTTGAATCTCACAGGGGATAATTGGCTAGGCTCAAAATGGCTCACAAGGGCAGTTAGCCTAGTACTAACCTAACCTAAACCTATGAGTCCTAACAGTAGCAACTGACATATTTGAGTGAAACAGCCAACATTACTTAGTGTTGGTAGACTCTTATTCAAACTGGTTTGAGATTGATTTGCTACCTAACCTAACATCTAGTGCTGTTATTACTAAGATGAATCATCATTTCTCAGTCCATGGTAGTCCACATAAAGTTATTTCTGACTTAGTTCTCAGTTTACCAATCAGTTGTTTCAGAGATTTGCTATAAAGAGCGGGACTTTATCCATGTTACTATTAGTCCTGAATATCCTCAGTCAAATGGCCTTGCTGAACATGCAGTACAGAGTGCAAAGCAATTGCTGGAGAGGTCAAAGCATGCAAAACCGATATCCTCTTGAATTTACTCAATATTAGAAATATACCCCGTAACAATCAACTTGGCTTGCCTGCTCTTCTATCTAGGCAAACCAGAACAACCTTGCCTATTAGTTCTAGTTTGTTGGTGCCTAATGCTAAAAACAACAGAGCAATCAAAGCCCAACTTTTTAAGAAACGTTCTTCTCAGAAGTCCAGCTATGATAAAAGGAGCAGAGTTCTTCGTCCATTAGAAGAAGGAGAGACAGTGAGGATGCAAACAGAGAAAGATTTTGATTGAACTGGTCAAGTGAGAGGTATATGTACTGAGCCAAGAACCTCCTTAGTGGAATCTGAGGGTATAGAGTACAGGAGAAACCGCAGACATCTTCTTCCTGCATCAGAAATGATATCGCAACATTGTACCTGTGATACAGGCTGCAGATCTCAGAGCAACCCTGGCAATGTTCGTACTGAAGAACGCGTCACAGTATCTATTCCCATTCCTGATGATATCCTAGTTGTCCCCAAAGCTGACCATTCACTGCAGACAGTCCCCATTTGCTAGATCCAATTTTGATTTTTATGTTACATGGTCAGGTTGTATTTCCAGACCTAGTATAAAATACACAGCAACTTGGACATAATTGTTTTATATTTGTCTGATTTTTGTATGATCGCATGTCAAAAAGTTAGTTCTGTATAAAGTGCATGTCAAAAGATTATTTCTCTAAATTGCATGTCATTGAATACTGTCATTTCGTATAAGGATTATTTCTCAAAGAGGGAGAATGTAGATCAGAGGGTGTGTATGTACCTTTAAGAAGCATTTTCAGATGTAGCACATGCATATAAATACTGAGCACGTACAGGCAGCAGTGACATTTTGAGAGAACAGTCAGAGTGTTAACATGTATGAGTGTGGTAGTCAGTCTGTTTATAAGTTTATTGAAGTTTAAGTTACAAAGCCTCATTTCTGATGTGTTTGTGTGTAATAAAGCTGCTTGAACAGAACCCACGAATGTCATCTGTTTTATCCTGACCAGACTCCCCAAACTTATATATCTATACATATATATATATATATATATATATATATATATATATATACATACACCAACTACAAGATCACCATAGCTCAGAGAATAGGGAATATTCAGAGAAACAACAATTTTGGACATTATATGTAAGCCATGTTGTCGGTCTTTCAGTCTCACTATTCTAGGAGTCACAGTAGCAAGTCTCAGAATATGAAACAGTTACCATGATGTGATGGTAGTGGTTTGTAAGCCCCTCTAGGCTTGTAGGTTTGCTTCATATTTTCAATTTGTTTTTTTTTAAACTTTGAAAGAGTCGGGATTCTAACAGAATTATAAATGATACAACGAAGGGAGACTGGAACTGTTCTCCCAGGTGTATGCTGCTGTGTGTGACTGCTAATACTAATTTTGCATGTTTGACTCAAAAATACATTATTTATAAGACACCTGTACCTTTCCAGAGACTTCAGAATGTGAGATCTTCTGACATCTAATTTGTCTAATTTATAATTCATTTTTTCTGAGGCCCTGTCAATTCCAACCACCTTATGAAGTAGTTATCAAAAATGGGAACCCTCTCAGAAATCCATAATCTGGTTAGTGACTTAACTGCAGTTGCTGAGAATAGACCCCCCCACCCCCTCAAGCCTACAACTTATGAAACAGTAAAGGGTTGTTCATTCAAGTTAAACACTTGGTCTGCATCTCATCTGACAAATGGACAAGCAGAAAATAGACTAGTAGACAAAATTAAAACTAATGCTTAAAGCCAGTGCTCTCAGGCACAGCACTTGTGATCCCTGCGCTCTATTTAAAGGCATATTTATGTCGACTTAGGCTGGTACAGTAGGGGAAGTCCATAGCATAGTTACAGACTGTTGAGAACTATTTTTAATGGATACAATGGTTTGCAGCTTCTGGTTTTGTAAAATAATCTGTAAGAAGTGTGTTACCTTTGGCACTATCATTGTGTGCTAAACTGAGTCTCTTGTGCAAAACAGTATTCAGTTGAGCACATTTGGGCACTGTTGTAAACACGTGAGCACAGTTTTGAACACAAGCACAGTTGTGGACACTTGTTCATGGCTGTGCAGAGTTACTGACAGCTGCTGCTGAGTGTGCATGGTAGCCCTATACATCTTGTTCTGAGTTTTCTTACTGTTGCATATTGTACACTTCCTCATTTTGCTTATTTGTCAACTGTTGTGGCATCTGAGCCATATTGCTAGTCATTGCCATAAACTATACATTTTCACATTACTTTTACTTGTCTGTTTTGTGATACTTAAGCTAGATTGACAATTGCTTCCAATATCCTCAGCAATATTGCTATTGCCTTACTAAATTTGTATCATCATTTGCTGCTGCTGATTGCATTGTAATTGCAACTATTTGCTGTTGTGGTACATGTACCTGTTTGCTACTTGTCATAGGTTCATAGGTTCATAGGTAGGTACTAGGCTATCGGCCCAAGGGCCTAAGTAAGCCTAGCCAATAAGGTTCTCTGGCTTTCACCACCAAAGAAAGTTATTTTCCTGTGCCCCTGTCGAGCAGAGCCGCAGAAGTGATCCCCGGGGTGAATTTACTATTTCCCATCCACTCATCAAGATTTTTCTTGAAGAGTGCTAATGAGGAACTCTGCTTGACATAGGTGGGTAGTTTGTTCCAGAGTATGGGAAGTCCCTGGGACATGAATCTGTCCCTCCAGCATGTTCTATTTATTGTAGTGACAAGGTTTATGTCCCTAGAGAGTGTAGCTCAGAGGTATTGGGATTTCTTTAGGTGTAGCATGTCCAACAGCTCTGGGTTTGACATAGCTTTGTATGTTAGGCAGAGATCACTTTGGAGTAGGTGATATTCTATGGAGTAAAGCTGGAGTTTTTTGAGACAGTCAGCGTAGGGCATCTGTTTGAGTCTGGTAATCCTCTTTGTGAGGTACTTCTGTGGTCTTTCCAGCTGTTGCCGATGTCTTGTGGGGGACATTCCAAAAGGGGCACTGTACTCTATAATGGGTCTAATGAGAACCGAGTATAGGGGAACAATGACCTCTTTATTCCTGGATGAGAACCCTTTTGTGATGAGGTGTGCCACGTAGAAGGATTTCCTGACTACTGTGGTGGTGTGATTATCAAAGGAGAGACTACTGTCCACCTGAGTCCTAAGGTCTCTTATCACACATTCAGTGTTAAGTAGACTGCCGCCTATGTGGTAGTTCATGGGTACAGAGTTTTTACCAAAGGGGATGACAACGCACTTTTTGGCATTGAGCTTGAGGCCATGGCTCTGACACCAGTAATCTGTCTCAGTCAGGCCCTTCTGTAGGATGTCCATGTCATTTGGGGACTCGACTATGGCTCCTAATTTGTAGTCATCTATGAATTTCGTTAGCCAGAGATCTTCTGTGTTAGCCTGTACTTCAGAGAAGTCGATACCAAACAGGAGAGGACCCAGGACTGAACCCTGTGGTACTCCACTTGCCACTGGTTTGAAGTCGGATCTGGAGTCTGCAACTTTCACAGTGTGGGTTCTGTCACTGAACCAGTTGGCAACCCATTTTGTGACATAGGGATTTATACCTAGTTTAGTGAGTTTATCTATAATTCCAGAATGGGGATGGTGTTGAAGGCCTTGGTGAGGTCAAGATAGGATGTATGAACCACCTTACCCTCATCTACGGCTTTGGTGACTGCCTCAAAGAAGTCTGTCAGGTTCAGGAGGCATGATCTGCCTTTCACAATCCTGAACTGGATGGGGTCCAAAGTTTGGAGGTTACCAATATTTTTGTTTATGAGTTACATGATGATACGTTCCATGCCCTTGCAGACCATGCTCATCAGACTAATAGGGTGATAGTTCCTGAGGTCTGTGGTGGCTCCCCCTTTTTGGAGTGGGATAGCTGTTGCTGTGCGCCATTCAGTGGGCATGAAGCCTGATGTGAGGCTATGATTGAACATGGTGCTTACGTGGGAAGCCAGTTCATTCTGAAGTTCATGTAAAAAATGCAGCCTGGGATGTTGTCCAGTGCATTTGTGTTCTTGACTTTAGAGAGTGCAGTTTTTGCCTGTGTAGTTCTGATTACAGGGACTCTGCATTCTTCTGGTATACGTATGGGCCCTTTAGGGGGTGAGAGGGGGGTAAAGTTAGCACTGAACCTATCTGCCAGCATGTTGACAATATCAGTTGGTTCTGTAATTTCCATGCCATTGTGCTGTAACTCAGAGCAGATCTGGGTGTTGCCATTGAGATTCTTGACATAGCTATAGAATACATTGCGGTTGTCCTTAGAATCAGTGGTGACATTGTTTTCATAGCTAGCTTTGGAGGATTTTATGAGGGATCTCAGCTTCTTACTGAGGCTGACCAGGGAGCTCCTCCACTCATGGGATTTTACTCTCTTTTGCAACAGTTTCTTCCTTCTGTTGTAGAGTTTGTTTATGGCAGGGGACCACCAGATTGGCTTCCTTTTTTTGGAGGATAGCGTCTTGGCTCTGTTAGGGATTGCACGGTCCATGCACTCATGTAAGTGCATATAGAGTGCATTTGTGTAGGATTCAGCAGTCGTAGCTGTATTGTCCATCTACATGGGTATCATGAAGTTTGCCACTTCTGTCTTGAGAAGCATGAAGTTGGCTTTGGAGAAATTTTTTACAGTGGTTTCCTTAATGTGGGGATGGGGGGTGGGATGTGGATATCTGTGATGATTAGCTTGTGGTCGAATCTGACCGATGAGCAGTTGACTTCAGGTGGGGCACACTCATGTTGGTAATGACTGGGTCTAGGATATTGTTGCCCCTGGTGGGGGTGCGGATAAGTTGATCCAGGGCATTGGAATTTATGAATTCCAGAAAGCGTTGAGTGAAGGAGTTGGTATAGGAGTAGTTTTCCCTGTTAATGGTGGGGTAGTTGAAATCGCCCATTATTACGGTGTTTGGTTGAACCCTAATATTTTCCAGTATAGCAAGACAAGAGGAGTGGGAATCCTGGGGCACTGTGGGAGATCTGTAGCAAGCTACAATTTGGATTGCAGTTTTGCCCAGAGTTAGTTGCACTTGGATAATCTCGGATGCAGTATGTTGGGCAACTAGCCTGGAGGCGTGGATAATCTTAATGAATATGGAGACACCTCTGCATTTGGTGTTCTGGTCCAGGTTAGATGGCCGAAAGGTGTGGTATGAGTTACAGCCTGGTAATGCAGGGGTGCTCTCTGGGGCCTTGAACCAGGTCTCAGTCACTGCACAGATATCGATGTTCTGCATTTTAATGAGTGCCTCGAATGAGTGCATTTTGAGGTTTAGACTTCTAGCATTGAGCAGCATTGCCCTCAGTTTTTTCTTGCCTGTACCTGTTACGGTGGTGAATTTGTCATTTGAACCTTGCCTAAAAAAGGCACTATGGGGGGGCAAGAGTCGTAGCCAGTATCCCAGAGGCGACAGGTGCAGGCCATCTCTGACAAAACATCGTGGTCTGTTGACCTTGTCATCCCAGGCAGACAGATACTGGATCCCCTTAGAATGACACTAGAAGCTTAGCCAATTGTTGAAGGCAATCATTTTGTCCTTGTACTGCGGTATCATTCTGGGTGATGGCAGGATGCTACTCAGGGCTAGGGTCATACCTGCCTGGGCTACAAGATCGGAGAGCTCTTCCATGTCTCTGTTCATGTAGTCCAGGGAGGTACATCTCAGATTGTTCACACCAACATGGACAATGACAGAGTCATATTTGTACTTGTTGTGGATTGACCTGAGTGTGTGGATTATGTGGTGGATCCTGGGACCTGACAGGCAGCTGACAGTAACCTTCTCCTTGTTTAGCCTGGTGAGTGGGACGTCAGTGTGCCTGACAATAGAGTCACCTATGACTAGTGTGTTGGGTACGTTGTTTTGCCTTAAGGGCTCTGGTTGAGTGGCACACTGAGTCTGTGGGCTATGTGTCATTTGAGTTGTGTTGGGGGGGGTGGAGGTTGTTTGCATTTCTGCTTTGGAGGTCTCTGTTGCTTGGACAGATTATTATTGAGAGCCTCTGTGAATGTTTTTGTGTTTCTATGTGTGGATTTTGGTGGTGTAAGTTTAGTGGGACTATGTGATTGGTGTGGTGTGGTGCAAGTGTTTACCTTCTCCTCTTGACTGTCAAGTTTAGTCTTGGTTGGAGAGAGTTTTGCCTCCAGTTTGGCTAAATAAGTGCATGTCTCACAGGTTGTGGTGTTGGGGGGTATCAGGAGAGAGTTGTCTGTGTACATGAGGCAATTGCTACATTTCCCCAGAATGCCCAGATTCATCAGGTAGACAGGAGAGAACACGGGGAGCTGTCCCTTGGAAATGCCTGAATAAATACTATTTCCCTCCAGACAAGTGAGGAAAGTAAATAAAAGAACTATTTTCTTCTAAGCAAGTGAGGAAGGTAAGTACAAAAATGTTTTCCTCTAGGTGATGAGGAAGGTTGAGTGCTGTAGTAATTTGTAGCTTATTTAGTGCTTACAATTTCTGAGCAAGTGCTGAGCACGAAGAAGCAAATTCAAGTGCTAAAACAAAGAAACTGGCTAGTTCTAAGGGAAAAACTGAAGAGCAGACTTTATGGCGCTGGGAATAGTTTAACCCTAGCCAAGTGGCACTGCGCGATGCGCAGACTCGTGCAAACCCACACAAACATGGGTTTTTTAACTCAGAAAGTTGAAAGGGATAGAAAGCAGCCGAAAACAGCCAATAAGGTTAATTTCAGAGCTGATAACCACTCCTCTTGTGACAGATAGGCTGCTCAATGCTTACCACTCTCACTGCTAAGCAGAAAGACTTCCCACTACCACAACAAGGTCTGCACAACTCAGAAACACAAACTAAAGTCCTGAAACCAGCAAATCTGGGATATGGGCTATTCTAGTATAGGAAAGGGTGGGAAACGAGCAGTATAGATAGTATTTTTTTGTTTTTTTTGTGAAATTGAACAGAAAAAAAAAATTAAACAGTAAATATGCACAGAAAAGGCTGTCACACTTGAGTGTGACACCTACAGTAGTAAATGTAGTTTAAATTATTAACTTAAACTGAAAAACAAAGTGCACACACACAGTAAAATGATTTAACAGTAAAATGCAGCAAAAATAAAAACAGAATGACAGTAAAAATGGCTTTTTAAAGTGTGAGAAGCAAAAACAGTCAAGAAAAAGCCACTAAGATACTTAGAATCAGCAAAAAGTCTCTCTTTCTCATTTCTGGCGCTGTAGTAGTCTGCAGGATGCCCAAACAGGATCCGCTGAGCTAAAACAAGCACAAACTCATGCAAACATGGGTTTTTATCTCAGAAAGTTGAAAGGGATAGACATCAGCCCACATGGCCAATAAGGTTAATTTCAGAGCTGGAAACCACTCCTCTTGTGACAGATAGGCTGCTCAGTGCTTACCACTCTCACTGATAAGCAGAAAGACTTCCCACTACCACAACCAGGACTGGACAACTCAGAAACATAAACTAAAGTCCTGAAACCAGCAAATCTGGGATCTGGGCTATTCTAGTATAGGAAAGGGCAATTCACAAATTGTGCTACTGCTGTTATTATACTGCATTTTTATCTACTGCCATGGATTCACTGTGATTACAACCTTCTGCTCTGTTTACCATTCTGGTGTTAAAAGCTCACTGTGACACACCCTCTGCCGTTGTGGAAAATGTGTCAGATTTCTAAGTATTATACTGTTTTTAAACCACTTGCTGAAACCTCCCTCACTGTAACTGTAATTTCATTATTGCTACTACTACTCATTGTGTTGAAACTCCTTATTGTGTGAGCTGAGCCAGGCTGAAAATTATAAAAATATGAACCTGACTTTGATTGTAATTGGACCAGTCAAGCCAATTTACAGCACCTTCATACCTACTGTTCTGTAAACTGTAATACCTTGCTTCACTTCTAATCTTACTTCACTTTCACGGTTAGGTTTCTGTGAACGTGACCAAACCATGCCAACCATGGGTAAATCTAGCATTATGCACACCCAGCCATGGGTTATTGCTGTTATAGAATGACATTATTTAAGAATAAAATTATTTACTTTTCTTAAATAATGTCTTTGTATAATGGCTCTGTGGTGTTGTTCTGCTTTCTTTTGGCATCTTGCTGCTTTCTTGATGTAGTGTACATGCTTACACAGTACATCAGTGCTTTGGAAGGGAAGATCTCTGTTGCTTTTTTATTTTAAAATACAATTTGAAATCTGGACAGTTGAGAGGTACAGGAAGGACAGGGCAGAAATACAAGGAAAATTGGGTACATTTCTTTAGTTTTGCAAAACGTACCCGATTTTCATTGTATTTCTGCCCTATCTCTCTAGTACCAGTAAACTGTCTGGGTTTTAAATTTCATACTTCTCAGCCTCTTAGCTGTAAAAACTGGAAAGCCATAGCATGTATTAATAGAAGAAAGTCCAGGTAATCGGACTTTTTTCTATTGTTATATGCTCGATTTTACAACAGGCACGCTAGTGGGCTGACCAATCAATGTGTACGTTTTTGAGTGTTAATGACCAGTCATTGTATAATAATTAATATAAAACCCTTCTCCATCTCCTACAGCAAACCTCATCAGAGTACTCCTTACACACCAGGCATTACAAGTCATGAGTATGCAGTCTCTCACACTATCTATAGACAGCAGAATAGCCCTAGGCATCTTGAGGCAATGTAATAACTGCCACATGCTTTCTGACAACCATTTGCTTGTTGCACTGGATGAATTTATATGTGAGAGGTGCCGAGCATTAACTAACCCTGAGGTCAACCTCTCATCCAGACACATTGGTAGTACCCACCAGGTTGTAATACACACCTCAAACAGCCATGCCCATCTTGTCCTAAATCAGCCAACAAGCTATCTTACACTGAGGTGCTTAAGAAATCCCTGCCCAAACCTCAAAGGTCACCAAGGCATAGGTTGGTTATACAGGATACTCAACCTCAGACTTACAAGCAAGCTAAATGTTTAGATACAATAAACAGCAGAGAGCAAAAAAAGGATGGGGGGGTCACCCAGCTAACAGGCTAACAAGACCAAGTTAACACATCTGTTTATGTTGTAGTTATAGATGACTTCATAGTGAGACACAGAGATGCACCACTCAGCTGGCAAGGACAAGGTGTTGCTAAGCTGACTCTCAGGTGCCAGAATTTGCTTTGTCACTAGAGTCCTTGTCTCTTCATCCAATATATGCATAGGGCTTGGTAATTGTGCATATGGAAGTGAATGACATGAGACACGCTTACTTTGATCATATGAAGAAGGATATGATGGAGATCTCAGAATATGTGTCTGAGGTTGGTATGAATCTAGTTTTGAGCAGCATTCTGTTATCACCCAGAATGATTCCACAACACATACAAAAGATAATTGACTTCAACAATCGGCTTAGTTATTATTGTTTTTCTAAGGGTCCCAATATATTTTGGCCTTGAAGGAGATTATTGACAGCCCTACCTGCTTTACTAGGGATGGTTACACCTTTCTACTTTTGGATTTCATATATTAGCCAAAACATTTCCTTCCCCATAGTGCCTTTTTCAGGTAAGGTCAATCTCCTCAAACTACTGACGTAGTCAAACAAAGTCAAGACTATATAAAGGCAGCACTGCTCAATGCTGGAAGCCTAAATAAGAGGTTGCACTCATTAGAGGCCTTCCCAGTCCTTGAAAATATAAATATCTGCATAGTTACTGAAACATAGTTTCAGCGTAGTGATAGCATCTCCACAGACCTGGGTGCAATGCCTACCACTATTTGAAACTTACTGACAAAAATGACTGCCTTGTTGAAAGGGGTGTTTCTGCATATTCCTAAGAAGTCAAGGTAGGACAGTGACCTTGAACTCCTCCATATCCTACTTACTGACTATAAAAATGTGGACCATATGATGTCCAACTGCTGGACCCTCTCCACATCACTCACAACCCATGAGACATATCTAAGCAAACTGGAGTCTGTCTCCATTGAACATAACAATATTCTTCTAGGGGAATTCAACTAGCCTTCCATTAACTGGAATCTCACATACTGCTACATTTGTGAACAGTTTCAGTGCTCACCTAAAAGCATGCATTTAAACATTGGTCCCTGTCAAACACAAAAACAATGCCAAGTTCATGAATAAACCCCTGTGGTGGAAGCATAGTATAAACAAACTATACAATATGAGAAAGAAACTTATTGTCTGTTAAGAGCATCTTAATACCTGAACCTCTAAAAGTGAACTCAGAAAGATTAACAAAGAACTCTGAAACAAAATGAAATCCTCTAAAGGTGGGTATGAACTTAAAAAATGTCACCTACATTAAAGTGATTTTCCAATGTTTTCTATTCTTACCTTTGCACCATGGCATGTGGTGCAAAAACAGATGAACAGCACCTTTACTAATTAGGGATAATTTTATTTTTGCATTTCAACAAGAAAACCATTTTAAAAAAATATGATTTCGATACACTGACGATCTTGAGGAAAAATAGTAAACTTTAACCTTAGTGACATCAGTGTAGGAAGAATGTGGGTTACATTCACAGACTTTGATGGGCACACTACCTTGCATGAGCAAAGGTACCTCGTTAAAGTCTATGTGTGCAACAGACATTACCCCAAGGTAATATCAGAGCAGTAAATGTTAAATATATTTGGACCATGGTTTAATAGAAAGTTTATGAAACTTTTCATAAAAAAATGTCCTAAATGCATAACTACAGAAAAGTGTAAAAATGCATCATAGTGCCAAACTCATTAAATGCAGTGATGTGTATTGTAACATTGCAAAAACTTTAAGGACAACCACAAAGCCTTTTTTAACTATGTCAGAAACCTTAGAAGCAATACCCTGCACTGAGCTAATGCATTACAACACGTACTTATCCCAAGAAGACATAACCAACATATTAGCTGATTCATTTAGCTCAAACTTTATACCCTTATCACCCCTTAACTTTCTCCCACATTTTAGCATGCCCACACCTCCAGCCCAGACCATTTTGGAGCAAGTTCTGAGGACTCTCCCCAAAGCTAAAAAGACTAGCACTATGGGTCCTTACAATATGTCAGACTGCCTTCTTGTCATCACCACTTGCTTTGGAACCTAGTCAGTATCAGCCTCTGGACTGGATTCATGACAGACATGCAGAGAATAAGGCACTGTATAGTTATCTTAAAATCACATATTCTCTAGTGTCTTGGCTAAGAGACTAGTTCTGTAGCTACATATTTCTTTCATTATCATAATAGTGATAGTAAACTGTTAGAAGCCACTATTTTACAACAATTGGTACTAAATGAAAAAAAAGTAGATAATATAAAAAATTATCTTTTATTTACAACTTTTTGGTTTAAAAATGAATGTGCATGGAAGAGTGTTTTATAATGTTGGTAGGTAACATTGTTTTATTGATTGATTGTCTTAGTTTTATTTGTTAATGATCTTATTATGTTGATTGATGCATGTATATTTTTGTGTGATTAGTTTTTGCGAAGATGTTAGCTGAGGAGCTAGAGAGTATTTTATTTTAGACTAAAGTGCTTAAAACCTTGTCATTTTGTATTTTAATTTCTTTTGTGGTTGTTTCTTCATTGTGTAATTGTAATCCTCCTCAAGGGAAGACCTACAACCACCCTGGAAACTAGAGACCTATAAGCCTCATCAGCCTTATATGTAAAGCAATGGAACACTTCATTATGGAACTTATTAACAAGGACATTGGCAGTTTGCAGTCCTTTGACCCAAACCAGTATGGGTTCATTAAAGGTGGATCCTCCTTCCTAAACTTGGTGGAATTCTTTGAATAAGTCACTAATGCATTGGGTGAATAGAGATTGGTTCACATTGCTTACCTTGACCTGGCTAAGGCCTTTGATACCATCCCACATTCTGGCATTATCAACAAGATAATCAAATTAAATGTAAAGCACTATGAGACCCACTGCATGGCCAACTTGCTTTCTGAGAAGACCCTATTTATTAGTGTAGGGGGCATGGCCTCATCAAAAAGGGTTGTTACTAGTGGTCCCTCAGGGATTAGTCCTTGGTACATTTCTTTGGTATATATTTCACTGATGTCAAGACCAATTTCAAGGGCCTGTGGTTAACCATGTTTGTAGATAACTGCAAACTTGGAGCTGTCATACATTCTCCAGCTAACAGCCAGAAGGCCTAAAATGCACAAAAATGTGGTGTCTGGGACATGGCGTTAAGCTCAATGCCAAGGGATGTAGCACTGTGTCCTTTGGCAAACATGAACACCTATGCACTTACCACATAGATGACACCCCTAACACCCCTAACAGAAATATTAGGGACTTGGCCCCTTTCATCAACAATAAACATTTGATCACTATGTATCCACTGTCAATAGAAAATCCTTTTATCTAACCAGACCAGGTGTATATCTTCTTGCTCAAAGGAAGTTCCAGGTGTATATCTTCTTGTTCAAAGGACGTTATCACTCCTCCCTACTCCTCATCAGATACATAGTAGAATATAATACCCATGTTGGTATGTAGTTGTCTAAATATACAATTCTTCAAAAGACTGCAGCATTTCCTCACTAAGAGAGTCAAGGATGTGTCTTCCCTGTGCTACACAGACTGCCTTAAAGCACTTTCTCTCTTTTTTGTTTCCTACAGACTGTTGAGGTGAGACATCTGCCTCACTTACAAAGCCTCAAAGGATACAAACCTATGCAACCTACACATCTGCAAAACAAACAGCATGCTGAACTCACAATCAAAGGAACAAAAATCCCATTACAGCATACGCTGGACCTGCAGGTAAGATATCTATCTCCCAATGAATCCCTGTATTATATAATGGACTTCCCTTCGATATAAAGCAAAGAAGCTCCCTGACCTTCTTTAAGTGCAACCTGGAAGAATGGAGGGGAAACCATAAATTCATCCCTGTCCCTCACACAGTCATTGAAAGGGGATGAAATTAATAGTTCTTCACGTCAATATTAATGATCTTGAGCTCATGCTATTTGTTTTATTTACTTATGTACTATTTGTTGACCAGGTAAGTGGGCTAGTCTGTTCATTTTTTTCAGCCATGACACAGGTTTGATAAACAAGCATAACTGACAGAAACTAATATATCAAATGATCTATCTGATCAGCAGCTTAGTATGAACCTAAAGGACAAGCATAACTTAAAGGAATATCCAATTCACTAAAAGAAACAAATCGATAAAGGTCTGTCTGTTCAAGCCAAATGTTTAGTCTGCCCCTCCTATACAGAACTACACATTGAAAACTAATATAATTAATAATCTAGGAGATAAAATTGAAACTAACACTGAATGTAAGACATTGCTGTTTTTTGTAGAATTTGTATTGAGCATATATTTCCTTATCTGCTCTGTAATGGAGTTCTGTGGTTTTTCTGTAATCACTATATCTGTATGGTCATACTTCTTATGGAGTGAGTTGTCCCTTGCCCCCTAATTAGTCTGGTGCAATCCATTTCCCCATGTCCCCAGTTCACTTTGGTGCATTCAACTAGTTTGTTTTTAAGTTGGTTCACTACAGTGCAATCACCTAGTTTGCTTTTAAGTCCTGGTTCATTTTCTGCTATGTGCTTCCTCAAACTCATGAGAGCCAGTTGTAGAAGAATACACAAACATACTCAGTGCCTGATTGTTTTACGATGCTGCTTATGCACTCATCTCTTTCACTGCACCTTGCATCATTTACAACTATTTTTGTCTCCTTCCCAACCCCTTTCTTAGCAGTTCCTCATATCATTTAATTTAAAGTTTCATAACTACATCCCAAGTCCAGTCCATAATTAAACTGCATAGAATAAAAATGACCTCTACCACTTTATCAAATATCCTTAACCAATCTGAAGTTACAGCATAAACATTTAAGGTAACTTTCTCCAGAAATAACCATACGCTTACTTGATGAAAAGAGGGTAAGCACTGCATATTGTCTAGCTTTACTGTCCTTCCGATCTCTTAACTTATACTCCCTCTCTCTCTTTCTTAAATATGACCCATTTTCAATCATTCCCTGCAGCTCCCAGTAACCCTTGCTTCAGCAAAGGCAGTCATTTAGAATGCATTTCACTCTCCTTTCCACCTTCCATCCTTTTCTATGATGGTAACGAAGGAAGACAACTTGAGTTTGTCTCTGTCGCTCTCTCTCCACATACCTCCATTTCGCCTTCTTTGCAAATCCATTTTGATCAGTGCAGTCATCACTGGGTCCATTCTTTAACCAGGTCCTCATCTCACATTCACTGTAGTTCACTGTTCCCTTTGGTGGTAGCAAAAACAGTTATCTTTCTTCCTCCTTTCACCGACTAGTCTTTCTCTGCAACTCACTATTCCTCTTGTAACAGCAAAGGCAATCACTTGAAATTCCATGTCCCTCATTTGTCAGTCAGTTCACTCCCATAACGTCCTATTGTATATGGTGGCAGAAAAGACAAGATCAGCTGTGTTCCCCTCCTCATTATAAGCCATATAATATTTTGTGTTCAGAAAGGCTTAAACTCTGATATTCTTTCATCATCCCAAATCTACTTCCCACCTATACTCCCCTTTTGTTTGAGGTGGCAACTAAAGCCATGACCGTTATTTATTACCCTTCCATCCCTCCAAATACACTGTACACCCTCACTACCACTCAGTCCTACTCCCCTGTATAGCCTTATCTATCATCCGCTATTTGGAAGAATAACATCCTATTCTTCTAGCAGAGTCATGGCCCTCTCACAATGCTAATTTCTCTCCCTATTCTGCATAGCAGGATCGTGGTGTTTCCTTTTTTTCAGGTCACCGTTTTTTTTCTGAACTACAGTTTCCAAATGGATCAGATTTCTAACCTTAACTTTCAATTATACCTTCAGATTATCAAGTCTCACTTCATAAATGGGCTATATTTCATGCCAAAACAGCACCACAGTCAAATATATTTATCTATGTATTATTTATTTGTATTTGTTTACCAGGGAAGTCTGACTGGACTAAAAAAAAGCTTTTCAGCAGTGATCTGGGGAGAGAAGCTGTAAAAATGAAAAAAAAAAAATAGAAAATGCAATTGCAAGAATACAGAACTGCAAACTACAAGAACAAAGAATGCAAAAGTGTTCATTGTATAGTTTGCAAGGGATGAAAACTGCATGAAATATTTAGGTGCATTTTAAAAAATATGCTTTTCAGCAATACACAGAAAGATGAGGTAATGTTAATTATCCAAGTTTCTAAGAAGTAAGAATTCATAACTTAGCATAAATATATCTTCTGGTATTCATATCTAAATGCGTCATATATGAGTAGAACAAGCAAGGAAATGAAATCAAGTCAAACAGATAACTTGACAAACATAATTTTATAATAGAGTAAGAGTAGCTAGGGTGGGGCAAATGGAATGGCTGCCATGGGAACAAGGTGTTAGGGGATGCAGTCGCCAGTTGTCAATGAGGCTTTCTTGTATCAGTATTAGGAAATGAATGCTAATACTATAATTGCAGTTAGGGGTGAAGTGTTGAGGTGCTTCACAGGAGAGAGAAAGAGGACCTTTTTTTCTGTAAACTATCTATAAAATTTCCTGCCCTTTTACTTCCCATTTATAAATAAATATTTTTCACCGTAATCATTTTTGATGCACGAAATTCCTGACTATCCTCAAGCTCCTCCCCTCCCCTGGACCCAATCAGACCCCCCCCCCCTAGTTGAGAGCTGACCCATTCTTTCCTGAACCACAGTGAGAGTTCCATGGCCCATTCACTTCATGGTTTGGGCAAAAGTTGTCTGTAGTCCATTTCGTCTGCCCTGAAGTGAGAGATGAATATGGAGGTTTGCCAGTATTCTTATGGGGCAGTTACTGCCAGCAGCCCCACCCATGCCACATTTGTGACTTTTGCTATCACCTAACAAGGGAGTATAAATACATACTATCTCAAATGTAAAATTTTGGTAATGCAGGCAAATGTATGGTGCAGGTTAGGTTGTTCAGCTCAATGAGGGGACTAGCTGTCGTCCCCATAGCTGTCAACCTTCCATCTCCAAAATGTGGAGCATTCCTTCTCATAATGTGGAACATTTGCTAACTTCTTCATAGGTTCATAGATTAGTACTAAGCTAACTGCCCTTGCGAGCCATTTTAAGCCTAGCCAATTGTTCCTTGTGAGACTCAAATCCTGCACCTTATATTTGCAAGGCAAACACCTTAACCATTAGGCCACCCTCATTATTATTTACTGTGCATGTTTATGAATATAAAATCTTGAAAGCATGTGACAAACTCATTGTGGAACACTGAGGGTCATGGAATTTTTAAGACTCTAAATAACGGTTAAGAAGTATGGAGGCCCCACCCCCTAAGGTGAGCTTGCTGATAATTGCCATGCCTTTCCCACCATTGCAGCCAATGCCCTCAGAAACTCGTTTCTCTAACTGAACTCATGTAATCTGGGTCAAAATCAAGGCTGGATTATTTTTTGCTGCTGGAGCTGGCTATCCATGGTAATCTTAACTGTTTCTATACTATACATTTTCTGCATTTTATGAATATCATATTTGTCTTTGTTATATGTACTTTGTACTAAATCACATTAGAGTTATTTATTTGTAGATTTTTTTTAAGCTGGCTAAGTCAGCTGGTCCTCAGACCCTTTTCATGATATATTAATTATAAATGATACTTAAACCATACAGTCATATACATACATTCATAGGCAAGTACTAGGTTAGCTGCCCCTTGAGGTGCATTTTCAGCCTAGACATTTTCCCTTTCTGTGTTCGAATTAACCTATCTCATTTGGTTAGCAATTGGTCTTACCCATCCCATGGTGGATAGCTATATATTAACCTAATGAGAATAACTGAGATCATACTACTGATAATTTGAGAGGAGCCATACATGGGATAAAGCATTTATGAGCTGCCTCTGTCCATTAGTAGAACAGGGAGAAGTTCTTGGGTAAAGTTTCTGTTTCCCATCTATAAATCCAAGTTGCACTTGAATATGGGCAGGGATGAACTTTGTTTTATATGTATGGGGTGGGCTATTCCATAGCAGTGGTACCCCATGTGAGATATACCTGTCCCTCCAAACCATTCTGTTGATGTTGAAGAAGAGGTTTAAATCCTTAGACCGAGTATTTCTGATGTCATTTGATTTGCTGATGTGCAGTTAATCCATCAGTACAGGGTTGTAGGATGCCTTGTATGCCAGACACAGGTCACCTCTTAACAGTCAGTAGAATACTGAGTATAGTGACAGAGCTTTGAGTCAGTCCATGTAGGACATGTTGTTTAGGCCTTGTATCCTTTTAGTAAGGTATCTCTGTGGGCATTCTACCTGTTGCATGTATCTGGATATATCCATGCTAAAGGTGGCATTGTATTCAATGATTGGCCTAATAAGGGCTGAGTAAAGGGGGGCAATGACATCCCTAGAGCTAGACAAAATCCCTTTGTTTATAAGCTGTGCAGTACAGAAGGACTTTCTTACAACAATACATGTTGGTCAAAAGTTAGGTCACTATTCACATAAGTTCCAAAATCCCGAACAACTGGGTTAACTCTTTGGGGTGTATTGTCAGTGTGGTAGTTCCTTGGGCTAGATGACTTCCCAAAGGATATAATAATCCATTTTTTGGCATTTAGTTTCAGTCCATGATTTTGGCATCAGTTATTTATTTGGGATAAACTTTCCTGCAGGATGGCTAAGATTTTGAGGTATTATGCTACAGCCTTTGCCACACAGAGGTTGTGATTTCCTGTGCTTCATTGCATATAATTTGCAGTGTTATATTCCTGTGTATTCCCATTCTTGAGTCTTTGTAACACATACTTGTATGTTATTACCTTGAACTTCAAGTTAATATCACTTGCTAAGTGTTTCCAGTGCCTTCTTGAAGCCACAAGCCACAACTATTTAATGAACAGAAAGATTGACTGCTGTCAGTCTTAAGCAGAGTGCTTCACCAAGCTAAGGACATGTTTTCTGAATCTGGATCACAGAATTTAAAGGAGGCTTGGGAGACGAGTTGTGTTGGCCATGGTAGCATGAAGGGAGGAACAGTTATTTATTTTTTGTTTGTCAGGCAGATAAATGAGTTGACCCTTCCTGGACTCTTTATAACTAAGACCCAGACAAGCCTAGGATAAATGCAAAACTGGAGAATAGAAAAGTTTATAGTGATCATTTAGCCAATGTGTTTTTAAGAGGTGGGAAATTATTAGAGTACCTGGAACAAACCCACACAGACAATCGCAAATATGTAAAGTCTATGCACACGGGGAACAGCTGTCAGGATTAAACACTGGACTCCGGAATTGTGAGGTAGAAAGCTAAGTCACTGAACCCCTGAGTTGTCCATTCTACTTTCTACCTCAGTATGAAACTTTTTGTTTCTGTGAAAAAAGATGCAATATTTTGGAAAGAATATTTTGTAGTTCAGTGGCGAATTATATATGTTAGCATTGCTGGCCCTTTTATCTTGATCACAGATCTTATACTTCTGTAGGTGGTTACAGGTAAGGTAGATCAACAGCCTCTACTCCAGGAGTTGGCATGTTGTCTAGTAGTCATTTTGATCTGAGTTATACTACTGAGCTAAGATCCGAAATGTAAATTTGGATTGCTTGTTCCACAAAGGGAATAGTCAGGGACTGCTGAGCTGTTGCAGCTTTGGAAACAGACTGCTATGTAACAAGGCAAAGTTTACAAAGGGATACAAAGGGTTAACATCTTTGCTGACATTTTGGAAGTGTCAGATTGACAATTTGAATAGACAAGGGATGGGGAATCCCACCATCAGGAGTTGCTCATCAGGTGGAGTATTAAAAATTGGACTGAATCCAGCATGCCAGTTAGCAAGAAGCTGGAAACTGCTGTAAATACAGAATAATATACTGGATACTGTTGATAAGTGAGAATCTGAAACCTGATGCAGAGATGAAAAGCTCTAGATAGACAGATCTACAAGACAAGAATTCTGGATTTTAAAAAGGAGCTAGAGTAAAAATGCTAAAACTTAAAAAGAAAGGTTAATATCTGGGGGAGAGCATATGAAAAAATGCTGTCTGCTATTGCAAAACAGTCTGTATTTAGAGAAAAAAACATCAAAAGGAAAGAAGCAGCCCAGCCATCTGTAACTACAAAATGTAAGTTTGTTATGTGTCATTACTGGTCATCCATCTTCCAAAAACATACTGATTGATTAGCTGGACTAAACTGTTAAGGACCCAGGAAAGTTCAGTCAGTTCACATAAATGGTTAACAAATAAATAAAATTAAGAAAAATCCAGTTTGCAAAACTATTAGCATATACTGTTGTCCAGCTTAAAACAACATTGATGCTAACATTCTCCAAAACCAGACAAGTGGTAGCAAGGCTATGGAACCTGGTAAATGGTGTACTGGTAAATTTAGCTATTTTGTTTTGTAGTTATCATTTGTTAACTCAGTAAGTGAACCATTCTGATGATCCTTTTCAGCCATGACCACTGCCATTTGCCATAGAAATAAACAATATAGAGTAAATCATATGCTAGTAGTAACATAAATGACGGATGATATTTCATAGGTAAAGGCAAAATGATAATCTGATACAATAGTTCACAAATCATGCAGCCATAGTAAGATAACAAAAGACAACAGGTATTTCACAGATTCTCATTTGGTTAGGGGAAAATCTTTCAACTGTATAGATTTATGCAGAATGTCCAGATTTTTACCTCATATTTTTGGTCTGTTTCTCATAGAATTGTGGTTTTCTGGCAAATCACTGGAAAATCATTGAGGATTGAAGTCAGAAAATAATGAAAGTCATTTGAATGTCAGACTTCATACTCTTCAGAAAATTTATATTGATGCAAAACCTGTTATCCTATCCACTTTCTAAGTTTGTAAGAGCAGTATTTAAACACTGTCTCTATTTTGGGCCTTTGTCCTCCTATTATTTATGGCTTTGTCCAGATTTCTTGCTTTAAGAGGTTGAGAGGTATGTGCTCACCTCATGTTTCATGTTAATAATAGTGCAGCAGCAGTATGTCAAAACATATTCATCTCAGAATTTCAAGAAATATAAATAAATATATATACTTGCATTCATATACAAGTGTAGTTATATATATATGTTCAATGTCCAGAATGTAACAGAAGGTTTTGCAAAGTTCCCAGTACAAAGCAATAATTTCTACCTTATGTGTTTAACTTTAAATACCTACATTTATATGGATACTCCTTATATTTTGCTTCAAAAACTCCAGGTATCACATATACACACCCTATGAATTTATTTACAAGATTTACATTATTTAACAACAGATAGTATCTCATGTTTGCACTTTAGTTTTGCATTAAAGGAGAACTGTAACCACAGATGGAAAAAAAAACATGTTTATTTTATCATGCCTTGATGTTTCCTACATGTTAACACCATTTTGGACTCTATATAATTTTTTTATATTTTAAATGTAATTCCAGAGTCTGCCCACATGGGGTCCAGCATCTTGATTTTTTAGTCTACCTCTAGGTATCTCAAATTGCAGTGTTTGTTTTTTAAAATATTACATCATAGCCCCTAAGCTCATGTTAATGCATTGACTTTGTATGTGTTTTCACGTATATGCTGCTTTCTTTTAGTTAGTCGGGTTTAATTACCATTTCTTGCTTTTCAAAGACTACTTAAAAGGCAAACAGGGATAATCACACAGAACAGTATTCTCAGTACCTGTTACTACTTTTCCTTTCTAAAGTGGCCAATTTTCCTTCTTTTGTATTGCCTGAGTTGTAGTCCTTAAACTCATCTCCCCTTCCCCTTTAAGTAGTCATTGAAAAGCAAGAAATGGTAATTAAACCTGACTGGCTAAAAGAATGCAGGATAAATGTGAAAACACATTTAAACTCAATGCATTGACAGGAAGTTAGGGGCTATGATGTAATATTTTAAAGCCAAGCACTACACTGTGGGATATTGGAGGTAGATTAAAAAAAAAATCAAGATGCTGGCGCCCATGTCGGTACACTCTGCAATTACATTTAAAGATATAAAAAAGCATATAGAGTGCAAAAGTAGTGTTAAAAGGGGAAGCCACCTCAGTAGGCCCATATCGAGCAGAGTACCCCAGGGTTTGGTCTTGGGGCCTCTGTTATTTGGGATATAATTTTCTGAGGTGCAGGCCAAAACCAGTGGGCTATGGCTGACCAAGTTTGCAGATGACTGCAAGCTGCGAGCTGTCATCAATTCCCTTAGTGACGTGGACATCCTCCAAGAGGGTCTCACCCAAACAAATGATTGGTACCAGAAACATGGCCTCAAGCTGAATACCAAAAAATACATCATCATCCCCTTTGGGGATTGTGACATCCCCACAAATTATCACATTAATAACAACGTCCTAAGCATGCAATTGGTCATGAGGGATATGGGCACCCAAATTGATAGGAACCTGACTTTTGACCACCGTGGTGCTTCCATTGTATGGAAAACTTTCTACATGGCCCACCTCATAAATAAGGGTATCTCATCCAAGGACAAGGAAGTCATAATATCCCTGTATTCTTCCCTTATAAAGGCCATTATTGAGTACAGCGCCCCGTTCGGTATGTACCTCACAAAGCACATGCAGCAGCTGGATTGACCACAGAGGTTCCTCACCAGGAGAATCCAGGGCCTCAGAAATCTACCATACACAGATAGGCAAAAAGCCCTATCCCTCTACTCAGTTTCATACAGAGTCCTCAGAGGTGACCTCTGTCTGGCATACAAGGCAATCTCTGACCCTGCCTTGATGGGATTGCTGCATATCTGCAAGTCAAGCTCCACTCCAGTAACCCTCATGTGTGGCCTCAACCTGGTCTGTGACATCAATAGGACTTGTTGGCAGGACAGATTTATGTCCCAGAGATTCCCCCATCTGTGGAATAGACTCCCACGCCACATCAAGCAGAGTAGCTCTTTACCCCTTTTTAAGCGCAACCTGGATAACTGGATGGGAAATAGAAAATACATCCCTGGCATTCTACCTGTGTCCCTGCTGGACAGGGGTATCGGGTGCTGATTTGTCTAAACATGGGCTAAATTCTTGGCTAGGCTTATAAGGGCCTCAGGGCCAATAGCCTAGTAACTTCCTATGATCCTATAAAATGTAGGAAACATCAAATAAATATGTTTTTTCAGTTTCTGGGTGTGGTTCTACTTTAAGAACACATACCGCATGTGCACACACCATGTATTTATTTACAGTAGCAGGTAAATCCCTGCTGTATGTTTAACATAGTCTTCGTTACTTGATAATCCTTATTAACTCCCTATTGAAATGTTAGCACTGTAAATGTCATGTGTGGAAAAGCCAAAAAAAAAAAACGAAGACATAAAACCCATTGTTGAACAGCGAATCTCAAAAATTGATTTTCTCCTTAAAACTTCTTTTTGCAGAGGGTCCAGCCCCCCCAAACTTATATATACCATTTCTGAGATCACCATACCATGCAGAAAAGGGAATATTCCAAGAAATGGCATCTCGGACTTAGTATATGTAAGTGTGATCTTTCATTCTCCACACTTCAGGACTCACTGTAGTGGGCCTGAAATTTCAATTGGTTACCTGTTTATCTGAACTGAGATATGCTTAAATATCTTTTCAGCAGCATGCAGATCTAATCATTACCAACAAAACAATGGTAGTTGTTTTGTTCTGCTAGTCCTGACTTCAGTTTTCTCTAAGGTTTTATCTTGTTTGCTTTACCTATATTCAGCAGGAAAAATGGGGCACATGCCCTGGACACCATTTTGAAGGGAGTGCCAGTTAATATAATTATTTATTTACATTTTCAAAAATATTTTTTTTTACTTTTTTGAACTTTCCTTTGTTTTCAGCTTTGCTTTCTGATTGGCACTTGTTCCCTTTATATACTTAAAAAAAATTCTGCTTTGAGCATCTTTACTTTTTACTTAAGGTACCCACCCTCTTAAAAAAGAAGGTGGATTGGGTAGCTCTTTCAGTGAAAAAAAAAGACACACTTTGGACATAAAAAATGTAAACCTTATTGCATGCATGCATGGTTAGGGTTGAAAAAGTGGCCAGAGTAGCCAGTGTCATGTGTTGAGTGATAAAGCCATGACTACAGCCCAGGTGACCTGAGTTTGATTAGCTGCTCTGGAGTCTGAGGTGATGACAGTGGAGGACAGGCGCGCCCATCCTGGAAGTAGGTGAGAGGTATGTGTGCATGAAGTGCATATTGCAGTCAGATTTTTCTGTCCGACACCAGGGAAGCAACCACATAGTGCTGCGTGTGAGGAGACTTATTAATGTCAGCTCCTTACAGATGTGAGAATTGGTTCAGCGTGGATCCCTCGTTGCATTTAACATACACAGGGGGTTACCATGCATGCACAAGGAAGAAGAAATAATAAGCAATGATACCCCCATGACAGCAGTTTGGCATGGATCCAGGATGCCCTGATCTTCTTGCTGGCCTCAAGCCTTAGTTAAAGATAGTTCAGGGAATTCAGGAAGGGTATGAACACCCAGTAATTGAGGGTAGGCACTGGGGATTGCTAATTGTCAAATGTGAGGGAGACAAACAGAAAAGCAAAAAAAGAAACACGTCCAGAGCTAAAATTTATAGCACTCAATAACAAGTTTTTGAAGTGAATAAACCTATAAACTTGTGCAGTGAGGCTGGAAAATGTTCACAGCTAAATTGTTTATCAGGCTATTGAAATGCATTTATTCCCTTCAACAGCTACTCTTGTGTAAAAAACAAAAAAGGCTATCGTATATCAATTACATAAATGACAGTAACAGATAAAATGAACAAATCAGTAACACACACACACACACACACACACACACACACACACACACACACACACACACACACACACACACACACACACACGCATGCACACACACACACACACACACACACACACACACACACACACACGCATGCGCACACACACACACACACACACACACACACACACACACACACACACACACACACACACACACACACACACACACACACACACACACACACACACACACACACACTCACACACTATATGTTCTACAGCACCATACTTGAAATGCTTAGAGTCAGCAATTACTAATAACAGTTGAAGTTTTCATCAGAATAACTAGTGGAAAATTAGTCTGTTTTGAAGTTGTCTTGCAACCAGTCCCCACTTGTTACCTAATATCCAGTGCTGAGCTAGTTTATAGGGAGCATATGTTGAATACTTACAACGATTATTTTTTTTGCTTTTATAGCTACAGATTGAAATTGCAGTTTTATAAAAATATATTTGGGATCATAGGGTAATAGGATCACAGAAATTGCAGGATAAGTAAGTTGTGAGATCATGCGCACCCTGCCACTACCCATCCTTATGATATACCTCCTATTTCTAAGAGAAAAAAAGCAAGTTAGGCAAGGGATGCATTTGCAGATGCCTATCCAATCATCAGGGCAAGCCTTCAAGGATGTTTAAGGGTGGTTTATTCCAGAGATGGTGTAAATATTGGGCAGTTCATCTGTCCCGCCACCATGTTTTGTTTATATGCTGGTGGAGATTCAAATACTTTGATCCTAGGTGTTACTGGAACAGTTTGTGTGGCAGAAATGTAAAGGATCAGTGGGGGGCTTGGTCCTTGATGGATCAGTTAAACCTCATTCCTCCTCCAAAACATTTTTCTGCATGTATTGTTTCCACAATTTCCATTTTTTCTATGTAATTTGCTCCCATCCTTTTCTAAACATCCCATTTCCAGTTCTCTTATTTCTGTTATAATATTCACTACTTCAAATATGATTTATTTAGAATTTGATTCAATTTTCTAGTAATTGCTTTTCTGGTATCCACCAGAATTATACTTAACAAGGCCTTGATATGTCTAGGCAATTCAGATCCTGTATCCCAGCTCAACAAATTATTTGCTTAGTTATACCCATTTTCTCAACCATTATTTCTGGCACATTCCCCTGTAGGGAATTTTTAAAGTCTACCAGCTTACTACACTCCCAAAACATATGTTCCCAGTTATCAATTGCTTCCCCACCACACCACCAACATTTGCCATTTAGCAGAGGAAAAATTCTTTGGAGTCTGCTTGAAGTATAAAAGTACTTATGCAAACACTTCTGAGCAAAAATCCTAAATCTTCTAGACTTGCATATTTAGCAGCCATATGTATGTCCTCCCATTGTTTCATTGTAAATTGCTTATCCAACCTCTATTCCTAATCCTTTCTAAGCTTCTCTGATTGATTCCTGTAGTTATTGTACAATATTGTATATGCCTTAGTAATTCTCCCTTTTTTTAACAGCAGTTTCTGTTCTGGATTCAACTAAAAATTCTACCAGAGTAGGTCTTTCACTTAAGATTCCCCTATCCATTTCTCTTTGACTATACTGTGATATGAATCCCCGCTACAGAAGTCATTCTCTAGTCTGCAGTACAAATGTCTTCTTGGGCTGTTCCCATTCTATTACCTCTCTCTCTCTAATTATTTGTTCCCAACACCTCGGTTCCTTTGTCAGTATCCTCCAGTAAATTCTAGTCTCCCTTGCCTAGTCTATTTACTCCTAATTGCAGTAATCCCTGTCAGAAACATCCCCTTTCTCCATTCCCTTGTTGACTTAGTTTCTGTATAATTGTTGGTATTCTCCTTAAGGATCTGCATCCAAAGTCAATCTCTCTCGTTATTTCTGTAATTTCCCCCCTGCTTCATCATCATCCCTCAATAGTTTGAAATGTAGCTTTCTGCTTGTGTTATGTATATGAGCCTTAACTGTGTAGTTGTAAAATATCCCTTCAAATCAAGTAATTCTAAACCACCTTGTTCTATTGGAAGGATCAACGTATCCCACTTGACTCTTGCCATCTTCCCTCCCAGATTAAATCTGCCAACTTTTTATTAATTAATATCTACAACTCCTCCTCTGGTTGATAGAATATGCCTGATCTGTAAATAAAACTAAAGGGATGAAAAGATTTGTACTGCTTGTTTCTTGCTATCCATAGCCATAGAAATGAGCTTCCAGTTCTTCAGTTTTTGTAAGATATTTTGTTTAGTCTCTTCCCACATATTCTTAGCTGCCATAACAGAATCCTTTTTAACCCATACTCCTAATTGCTTCATTTTATCATATCCCCATAAATATGGGTATTGCTGAACCAGTTAATGTGTGGGTACATAGTTTATATTTATAACCTTTGTTTTATCTTCATTAAATTTATATCTCAATAAAATATGAAACTGTCTCAGAATGTTCCACCACACTGAGATGTCCTTTTCTGTTTTTTTTTCACATACAAAATAATATGATCTGCAAATAAAGCCAAATTTTCTTGATTACCTTACCAATTATATCCTTGAATTTCTGAGTCCCTTATTTTCTTTGCCAATGGTTCTAAATATAACACAAATAACAGGTAAAGAGGACACCCTTATCTTTTCAGGCACAGCTTATCAGAATTCGCCATAACTTATCATAACTTACCCTCATACTTTGATTTTTGTCTCCAATCCCTCATATATCCTCCTAATTAACCTTATTATTTTATTGGGGAATGTAAATGCTTTCTTTGCCCTACTAATAAAATTCCAGCTTATTCTGTTGAATGCTTTCTCAAGACCCACCATCAACGGCAGTATTTTCTTACATCCTGCTTCCCTCTGGGTCATCATTATTCTATTAATGTTGTCAAATTTATACATTCCCTCCAAAAAAACACATTGATCCATGTCTATTTTATAATCATGATTTAAAACTGAAAAGGGCCCAGATGAAGCTGGATCTGATGGGTCTTTACCATCTTTAGGAATTACAGCTACTACACCCTTTTTTCCTAGGATGTTGGTGCTTCCCCTCGTTTTAAAACACTGCTAAACAAAACCTTCCAGATCTTTATCACTTTCTTCCCTCATAACTTCTAATTGTCCAGCAGAATACCATCTATTCTTGGGGACTTTCCTGCAGATTAGTTATATAGTACCATTGTTATCTCATCCTCTTGTAGCCTAACTGTTAGTAATTGAGCCGTGTCTACCTCTAACCTTGCCATATTAATTCTTCTATAAACATTTCCATTTGTACATTTTCTTGATTTCCATATTTCTCTGCTTTATACAGACTTTTATAGAATTTCCAAAATATATCTAATATCTCTACAGAATCTATTGTTACCGTCCTTGTTATAGGTTCCGTAAGCTTGGTGACAGCCCTTTCTACTTTCTGTTGCCTGAGACGTTGTGCTAAAAGTTTTTTGTGCTCTAGAGTTATTATCAAAAAACAGTTGCTTAACAGCAATCTTTCTAAACTCATGCATATTATTGAGGTAATCCCCTTATTTATCGTTTAGCATTCTGCAGTTGCTCCTATTCTTATTCTGTGAGATTCCTCCTATTCTGCAATACTTAAACATTTATCTGTCCCTCTAAATAATTCTTGTTACTTCTTAAACATATCTCTCTTTCTTTCATTTTTACCCTATTTTTAAACTCCATTTTAATTTTATCCCACACCCCAGCTGCATTTTCAGAAGAAATTTCTGTCTTCTTAATAGCTCCTGAATAATTTCTACTACTTATTGACAGATGAGATCAGACAGGAGGCCCCGTGGACTATGATGTTTGCAGATGACATTGTGATCTGTAGTGAGAGTAGGAATCAGGTTGAGGAGACTCTGGAGAGGTGGAGATATGCTCTAGAAAGCAGAGGAATGAAGGTCAGCAGGGCTAAGACAGAATATATGTGTGTAAATGAGAGGGAGGGTAGAGGAATGGTGAGGATGCAGGGAATAGAGATGGTAAAGGTGGACAAGTTTAAGTACTTGGGATCAACAGTTCAGAGTAATGGTGAATGTGGAAGAGAGGTGAAGAAGACAGTACAGGTAGGGTGGAATGGGTGGAGAAGAGTGTCAGGAGTGATTTGTAACAGGCGGGTACCAGTAAGAGTGAAAGGGAAGGTCTACAAGATGGTAATGAAACCAGCTATGTTATATGGGTTGGAGACAGTGGCATTGGCAAAAATGCAGGAGTCATAGCTGGATGTGGCAGAGTTAAAGATGTTAAGATTTGCACTCGGTGTGACTAGGATGGATAGGATTAGGAATCAGTATATTAGAGGGTCAGCTCATGTTGGACAGTTTGAAGACAAAGCAAGAGAGATGAGATTGCGTTGGTTTGGACATATGCTGAGGAGGGATGATGGGTATATTGGGAAAAAGATGCTAAGGATGGAGCTGCCAGGTAAGAGGAAAAGTGGAAGGCCTAAGATAAGGTTTATGGACATGGTGAGAGAGGACATGCAGGTGGTTGGTGTGACAGAGCAAGATGCAGAGGATAGGAAGAAATGGAAAGAGATGATCCGCTGTGGCGACCCCTAACGGGGAAAAGCCAAAAGATGATGATGATGAATTTCTGCTACTCGTTCCTTAAATTCCTCTCTTTTCAATGGCTATGTGGGAAAGATCCAGTGTCTTATTTTTATTTCATTACACTGTGTTTTTATTTTTGTTATCATTGACTCATGATTTGAAATAGTTATTAGGTGCATATCAAGACCTTCAATTAAATGTACATGTTCCTGTGAAATGTAATTTTGTCTAGCCTAGCCCAGTTGTTTATCTTGGTGAATAATATGTAAATTCTGCCCAAACTGAATTCACATCTTCCATGCCAAATATTTTCATAAATGTCTTTAAAGGTCTACCCTCCTTTGTTATACTTTCCCTTCTGGGCCTACCCTCCCCCCACACACACACACACACACACATCTTCACTCTTGCTAATCAAATTCCTTCCCCACCTGTATGTAATACTCCTTGCTGATAGCTGATTATTTCTCCCAGAATTTTCTTACAGTCCATTATAGCAGTTTTAGTTGGAATATACATACATACCAATGTAATCCTCCCCCATGCCAGTAGGTCCTTAGTACTACAAATCTACCATTACTATATTTTTGTTATCCTCTTCAATCACTATCGGACCTCCTCTTGCAATTGATATAAGTCCTCCTCTTTTCATTTGTCCCAGGTATTCCCCTGAATAACCATCCTGAAAACCGTTCTTTATAAAATTCACGTTTAGTTCTTTCCAAGTGGCATAACTATTTGCACTCTACTTTTTTAAAATAGTTCACTACTCTTTTTTTGTATTTATCTGTGAGACAATTGACATTTAAACGCATTTCAGAAAGCATCATTGTATTAAAAAGTTATTCTTTCCACCTTTTATATATAACAGTCTTTTCATTAAATGTCTAGTTCCAGCTTTTGTGTTATGTGTATACACTGTTTGGCAGGTTAAATTTTATACTGTTGCTTCTTGTCATATCCATTTGAGCCTATGTCATATCTTACAATACTTTTTGCTTTATTGAAGGCCCTCAAAAAAAAAAAACAAATAAAAAAAAACACCCCAATACCCCTAAAACTCATTAACTTAATACTAATACACAAAACAATGTAGATTGTCAAATACTGAAGCTTTACCCTCCTGATGGGAACAAATGTCCCAAACTAGCAGCCACACTTATAGACCTGAGTTAACCTAAAAGAAAGGTTATCCATGCTAAGGTGCATGGCACAGCTTATGCTTCTACTAAGTGCTGTCTGGTTTTGTCTTATCTTTATAGCTCTCCCAGCTGGGAAACACCTGCATGCTTTCAGAGAACGTTATCTCCTAGCCAATTTCCCTTTTTTTCTAGCCAATTTCTCTTTATCAGATTGTAGCCAATTTCTCATTATCAGATTGTCCTGGTGGAGACATGAAGACCAGATACAGAATTGCTACTAAGCGTACATTTATTTGCTAGAAAAAATCCTTATAGTATTCACTATTCTCTTTCATTTATTTGCTTTCTCTTAAAAGTTGTTATTAGACCAGGCTAAGGGCCTTACTCCAGTCATTCTCCATGCAAGAATGAGAAAAAGCACATTATACAACGACCCCCCCATTAATATTCAAAAAATGTGCATGCTGATTGGTCAGTGTGCACGTTGTAAATCAGAGTTATAGTAATGGAAAAAGTTCCGGTCGCCCAGGGTTTTTCTATTACTATAACTCTTCTTTTAGAGCAACGGAGAACACAAGATCTCCATTGCTTCACACTGTCTCGCTATGTTAAACTCATTTAACATAGCGAGACAGCATTAAAAAAAGCAACGGAGATTTTCCATTGCTTTTTTTAATGCTGTTTCGCTATGTTAAACTCGTTTAACATAGTGAGACAATTTGTAAAAAGCAACGGAGATCTTGCTTTCTCCGTTGCTTTCTACAAACTGTTTCGCTATGTTAAATAAGTTTAACATAGCGAGACAGCTTTAAAAAAAAGCAACGACTCCGTTGCTTTTTTTAAAACTGTCTCGCTATATTAAACCCATTTAGCATAGTGAAACAGTTTCTTTTTACAAATTGTTTCACTATGTTAAATGGGTTTAACATAGCGAGACATCTTTAAAAAAAGCAATGGCTCCGTTGCTTTTTTTAAAGCTGTCTTGCTATGTTAAACCCATTTAACATAGCAAAACAGTTTGTAAAAAGCAACGGAGATCTTGCTTTCTCCATTGCTTTTGCCCACAGCTCTGATGTACTGCATAGGCATAAGCATGCACAGTACATCAGAACTGCCGCAGAATACCAGACAGCTGCGGAAGGGCAGCAAGGAGGCATTATACAATGCCATTATTTAAGAGGGCTTCGCCCTCGTGACCAAACCACACCAACCGTGGGTAAATCCAGCATTACCCACACCCAGGCATGGGTTATTGCTATATTAACTTTCATTTTGTCATGTTCTTTTAACTAGACTTTTTTTTTACATTGCAGTGCTTAGATTTCTTAAAACCGAACAAGAAAAAAGAGAGAAGGGAGAAAGAAAAACAATGACAAAAAAAAAAAATCAAGCACCTGTTTATAATAGCATCCCTATTACACTTAAAAACAACTGAGAACACTTTACTTTATAGCTTGCAAAGAAAATCATACACTATAAAAATAGTACTATTAAGAAATTTGTTTTACTTTACAGTTAACTTTATCCTTCCTCTTCCCCTCCTCTAAGTATTTTTCTGAACATTAAGTAGGGCATATACTTTAGAGTTCCCCACAAGCCAACAAAGCCCAAAAAGTCCAGTCTTTACAGATTTTCTTATTCTGTCACATTTTACAAATATAAGTATTGCTTTGTGATCCCATATTTGTCAATTTCCAAGTTACTGGTTTTATTCCTGTTCTTCTCCATCTCCCAAATCCTGTCTCTACTTCATTTCCAACATACTCTTGATTCTTCTAGTTAACTCTTGGGCTCTTTTCCTTCTCTCCAGCATTTGCCATTAAAACATTGGAAAATGTTTCTCTGGTGTAGTCTCTGTCTGTGGTCTTTATTACCTAAAGAAGAAGCAGAATTTCCTTCTGTTTCTCAGCTCACTTTTTGTTGGACTTTTTTATTTCCTCCGTAGCATGTACTTCATCAAAAAATTATTTTGTCCCTCCAGGGAAGAATATTTTGAAGATAGCAAGGTACCACAATTTGAATATCTAGTGTAAAATGTATTCCTCTTCTGTCTGGTGTACAATGAGTAATCATTCTTCACAAACACTCTGTTCTGTACTTTGTCTTTCTGCCACAGTTTGGTCAGAAACAACTTATTCTGCTGGAAGGATTGCATCTTTACTATTAAAGGTCTAGGTTGCTTTTTCATAGCCAGGTTTGGAGCATAAGCACAATGTACCCTTCAATTAACAACTCCTGCTGTGGAACACCAGTCCAGTTGCTTATTTGTGCTTTCATAAAATGAATACAGTCTGCTCCTTCCAGCTTCTCTGGTACAGCTGAAAATCTCAGGATTTCCCTACATGCTCTGTCCTCTAATTCTATTATTTCTTGAAACATCTCTTGTATTTTCTTCACTTTGACCTGTAATTTTTGCAGTTTTATTACCTCATCTGAATATCTATTTAAAACTTCTTCCATTTTTCCATCTTTTTGTTGGAGATGATATACTCTATCAGTGTTTCATTTATTTTAGCCAGGTCTTTGTGTAGTTGTCTTGTGCTTTCCTCTAGGTTATTGGAAGTCATGTCTGGAGCTTGCACTGCATTTTGCTGAACAGCTGCAGTACTTTTCCCAGTCAGAGTTTTTTTCTCACCTTTTGTAGCTGATTTTCCTTCATGTCCTCTGTATTTCTTTTTTCCTGGCACCCAGGCAGCGCACTTGCTAACCAGTTACTGAAATTTACCTAGAAACACAAAAGTCCACTGGCTTTCTCTGCTGAGTTTCTGTTTTCACACTGGGAGAATTAGAATTAAACTGTTACTAAATGGGCAGCTATCTTGGAAGTCAAGACCCTGTTTAAGAGGATCTAGATTCCTATATTCCTAATATATGTAATCCCTTGTTCAATCTGTGCTGTCCTGCAGACTAGCTGATGTGGTGCATTAAAATACCTATGGAGACATTTTCATATATAAATTCTGACTCTTCAGGATCTTGTAGTATATCTGGGGGTCACAAATACATACCTTCAACCTGTTTTAGTTAGAGGTATCTCTGCTTATTTACTCCATCCCCTTGCCAGTTGTGTTTTCATCTCTACTTTTGATTGACAGGCTAACCTATGAAGCTTGCAATTTAATTTAGGTAATGAACTATTCCATTGTCTAAGCTTTATTTTAAAATCAAATAAGTCAGACCCTAGCTCCTAAAGACTGCTTTAGAATACTTGATTTGAAGGACTCCATAGATAAAAAAAATCTTTCTTCAGAGCTCCATATCTGTTCAGGAAACTAGTTTAACTTGGGCACCTAATTCTATCTGTTAATTTCTCTCAGTATTTCACCTTTTCTGTGGTCATTAACTAGTGCTCAAGGTGCACAGGGAGCCCAGTTAACCCCAAACTCATTTGTATAGAATAGATACCTTTTTGCATTTCTCACCTACTAAATTTGACTGCATCCTTTTCTCAGTTATATCGATATTCATTTACCTTAAACACACTTTACAGCAGAACAAAGAAGTAGAACATATCACATCTTTATTTCCCAATTCAGTATTATAGCTTTCCATCTTGCCATGACATCCAGATGTAACCATTTACAAAAAAAAAAAAAATGAAGTAGTCATACCTTCCAGTAAAACGTTACATCAGGGTGTCTCATCTCCTTGATCTGCTCACAAGATCAGCTGTTAAAGTGCAACCTTTGGTATTGCCCATAACCAAATAAACTGAAGAATGATGCTCTTAAGTTGCTACAAAAAGGGCTTAGGTGGGATTGTCTGGCAATTCTAAAGAGACACAGGGAAAATCTATCACCTGGATTCCATGATGAAATTCCAAAAAAAAATGGTTCTAATTAGATTTCATATTTTTTTTACTCTCTCTCGAATTTTTTTATAGAAGAATTCAGCTATATCCATTATTTTTGGTGCCACCTAACACCTAAAACACTTTATAAGCTTGTATTTCCAAATATCAAATACTTGTTCTGTAGAGAAGTTGGTGAATTAAAATCAAAAGGTCTGTAGCCTGACATTTTACCATACATTGCTAGTAAACTAAATGATCTCCATTTTAGTTTTTGGATTTGTATATAAGCTAAAATGTCATGAGAAGTAAAGGAGAGTATTATTTACTCCTCATTCCAGCCAGATTCCTTAAGCCTTGAAGTTTCATAAGTTTCAGAGATTTCATAGGCATTTAAAGGCCACTTATTCCAAAGACCATGTATGCCTTTCCAATACCCACCCTTGGTTTTTGCCTCCTTTCTCAAGGAGGGAAAGGTCAGTTAATCCCACTGTAAACTTGAGGGCACCCATTGGGTCATCTAGATTTAGTTTGAATGGAGCTTCTGAATTGCATTTTTTAACCTGCAGAGGAAGTTTATTCCAGAGAAGGTGGAGGTACTGGGTGATGACTCTATCTTTCCATTTTACTCTATGTATATCATAAAGAAGGTTTAGATTTCTTGTTCCAGTACAAGCTGAGCTGTTTGGTGTATTGATATACAGGAGGCCATAGATTACTGAATTTCTAATGGCATGGTAAGCAAGGCATATATCTACTATTGGGACTCTGTAAGACAGAATATGGGGACAGAGCTTTCAGTCTGTCCTAGTACCTAAGGTTCTTAAGATGAAGGATGTTAATTGTAGAAACCTCTGGAGCTTTTTGAGTTTGCTGATATGTTTAGTGAGTTACATACCAAATGGAGAGTTGTATTCTATAATAAGTCTGATCAGTGCTGAATAAAGGGTAATGATAACCTCTTTAGATTTGGATAAAAATGCATTTGTCTATTTTGTTGTTATAGCAACTGTTTTTTTATAATAACTCCAGATAACAAAAAATTTTAGCACAACGACTTAGGCAACAGGAAGTAGAAATGGTTGTTGCCAAACTTAGAGATTTATAACAAAAAAATAACTAGAGATACTATATAGGGATTAAATATATTTTGGAAATGTTATGATAATTTGTATAAATCAGAGACATGTGGAAATAAAGAAAAAGCACAAAGGAAATATTTATAGAAGACTTTAATATGTCAGGGTTAGAGACAGAGGTAGATGAAGCTTAACAATTAACAGTTAAGATAGGAGGAGATGAGATAAAAAATGGAGATGTCTAACCAGTCTACAGAAAAGTCTCCAGGAGTAAATAGTATTCCTGTGGAAGTTTGCAAGCTAGGAAGAAAGAAAGTAATAAAGATCTGGAAAGTTTATTTTACAGTATTTTTAAAGGAGGAGAACCACCAACATCCTGGGAAAAAGCTTTGGTGTCTGTAATACCTAAAGATGGTAAAGACCCATAAGATCATATAGGCCCATTTCAATTTTAAACCATGACTATAAAGTGTTTGCATCTATAATGGCTAAAAGAATGGCAAATATGTTGCCAAAATTGATAGATATGGATCAGTGTGATTTAGTAGAGGGGAGGCAAATATTTGATAACATTAACAGAGCAATGATGATCCAGAGGGAAGCAGAATGCAAGAAAATATGATATACAGGAAGCATTCAACAGAATAATCTGAGATTTTATGAGTAGTACAATGGAAGCATTTGTATTCCCTGATACAATAACATTGCTTAGAAGGATCAGAGGCAAAATTCAGAGTGAGAGGGTTCCTCTCTGATAAGCTATGTCTAAACAGAATAACCAGACAGGCGTATCCTCTTTCCCTTTGTTATTTGTGCTATATTAAAAACCATTGGCAAAGAAAATAAAGGACTCAGAGTTTTAAGTCTATAATTGGTATGGTAATCAAGAAAAGCTGGCTTTATTTGCAGATGATATTATTTTGTACCTGATAAAACCAGAAAATGACATCTTAAGTGTTGTGGAACATTCTGAGACAGTTTCAAGTTTTTTTTAATTATATTAATAATGAAGATAAAAAAGGCCATATGTATAAACTATGTAGCCACCCATAAATTAGTTCAGCAATACCCATATTTATGGGGACAAAATAAAATGAATGATTTAGGAGTATAAATTAAAACGGACTCTGTTATGGCAGCTAAGGATATGTGGAAAAGACTAAAAAAATAATAATACAAAAACTGAGAAATTGGAAGCTTTTGTCTATGGATCTGGAGAGCAAGATTCAAGCCATAAAAATGGTTTTAGTATGTTCAGTTTTATCACAGGTCAGGCATATTTATATCAATAAAAATAGAAGTTGTGGATAGTAATTAATAAAGAGTTGAAGGACTTTATCTGGGAGGGAAGAGGGCAAGAGTTAAGTGGGATAAGGTGATCCTTCTGATAGAACAAGGTGGTTTAGGATTATCTGATTTAAAGCTATGTTTTAGAGCTACACAGTTAAGACTGTTATACATAACACAAGCAGAAAGCTACAATTCAGACTGGAAAGGGATGATGATGAAACAGGGGGGAAATTACAGAAATAAAGAGAGAGATTGATTTTGAATGCAGATCCTTAAGGAGAATAACAGCAGCCATACAGAATATTATATTCATAACTTAGCAGAAGGTACTGTAAGAACTAAGCAACATGGTAATGGAGAAAGGAGATTCTTCTGTTGACTGCTCTCTCTCTCTCTCTCTCTCTCTATATATATATATATATATATATATATATATATATATATATATATATATATATATATATATATATATAACTGGAGGAAACTGACAAAGGAACCAAAGTATTTGGAACAAATAATTAGAGAGGGAAAGGTAAGAGAATGGGAAGAAGTCAAGAAGCTACTATTAAAAAATGGATAATTAGTAGGGCATATAAATATTGCACAATAGCTATAGGATTTTATCAGATGAAGTTAGAAAAGATTGGGAAAAGGTTGGATAAGCAATTAAAAATGAAACATTGGCAGTATGCATGTATGGCTTCCAAATATGCAGCAACGTTTAGAAGATTTAGGAATTTTGCTTGGACTCCAAAGAATTCTTCCTCAGGTAGATGACAAATGTTGGAGGTGTGATGAGAAAGAAAGGGGTAACTGGGAACATATGTTTTGGGAATACATTAAACTGGCATACTTTAAAGATTCCCTACAAAGCACCGTGTCAAAAATACTGGGAGATCAAATGGATGTAACTAAGGAAATCATTTTTTGAACTGGGATACAGGATCTGAATTGCCTAGACATAGTAAGGACCTGTTAATTTTAATTCTGGTTGCTGCCAAAACAGCAATTACTAGAAAATGGAAAACCAAGGTGATTAGAAAACTGGAATGGGATCTTTAGAAAAGAGTAGGAGCAAATTGCATATAAAAATGAAAATTGTGGGACTAATTTATGCAGAAAATATTTTGGAAGAGGAATGGGGTTTAAGGGAAGGCAGAAATTGACCAATTTATGTAATGTTGGCTTGATTATATTGTACAAAAGAATATATGTGATGTATAGCGTTTGTAATGGAGAACAAGTTTATATGGTTTGTTTTCTTTTACATATATGTAAGTTGGCCTGTGTCACAAGTGATAATTCAAAAAATGTGTTTTTAAAATGCATTTGGATATTAGTTGCGCTAAATAAAAGGATTTCATAACTACAGTTGCCTTGTGATACTCAAAGGAAAGTGAACTGATGTCCCAAGTGTCCAGGTCCCTTACAAGCTTTTCGTTTAGTAAGGGAGTGTTTTCTATACTAGATGTAAGCAATTTCTGTTTTCAAAAATAAACATTATTAATTTTTGTAATATCCAATTTAAGGATCTTTTCAGTACAACAGATATTAACTAAGGTAAGCTTTTTCTGAAGAGTGCAGATATCCAAAGAAGGTTTGGCAATTTCACCAAGTTTGCAGTCCTCTGCAAATATTGTTAGCTAGAGGTCCTAGTTATTAGTTTTTAAGACTGGAAAAGTAATGCCAAACAGGAGGTTAGTAACTAGTAGAGACAGATGGATACTCTACTGAGTAGCCTAGCACTATATGAGGAAGCAACAACCACACAAAGTATGTGGGTCATGTTTTTAAGCCAAATGGCTATCCATCTTACCATCCTAATAATTTTTGTGAGACACTTGGTATAAGTATAATAGAAGTGGGAATAAGGGAGGGCCCTGATGCATCTGGCACCCTAATACAAAAAAGGTTCTGAAATATGCCCAGTGAGTTTAAGATGAGCTGTAGTCCCCAAATAGATTCCTTGAATAAGTTATGTATTTTACTTTGAACAGTCTATTTATTTCCTCTTTTAATTTAGTACGTTTTGCTTAAGAAACTATTGTGGATCTAACAAAACTCCATTTAGCATCTCCTGGAGCATAACTAGTAGCAGCTGTCCTATTTAACACACCTATTTCTTTAAATACAGCTTTATGTTTAATATGCACTTTTTCTTTTATTCTAAATTTGATGTCTTTATTATTACCCGGATTAAATGGATGTTTTAAAGATTTGGTCCAATACCCTCAAATGTTGTCAACGCTAATATCCCCTCATTTGTTATAACAAATGTTCATATCAGAACCTCCCAGTATTTTATAGGTTCTCCTGTATAAGTTTTCAGTACGTCATCATATGGCTACAGAATTGGCTTACCTCTAAATTCACTTCACTCATTAAAATGACACTGCCCCAGTATCATCTTTAAGTTCACAAACTTCTCTTTTAATGTCACTTCCACCTGGAAAGGCTTTATTTTATTCATATTCTGCAGACTGTATAAAGAAAATGCACATTCTGCATTCTTTGTGCTACCTTCCTCAACAATTAGCATTATTTAACATTTAATATTATTTTTTTGTTGACCGGGAACGTCTGACTATGACAGAATCTATTTTCAGCAGAGGCTCAGGGAGAAATGCTTCAAACTCATGTCTTTGGAATTATGTGAGCAATAATTTAATCTCTTACAACATATACTTTTTAGAAACGTAGAAACATAAAAATATCTAAATTATTTATTTTTCTTATTTATAGAGGCTATTATGAGTCCAGTTTTACCAAATATGTTTTTTTTTTGCTGGAATTTTCATTCAATGGCTACGTGCAGTTTCTCAAGATACCTTTAATATGCAGTAGCTATGCTGCCTTACTTTTTTCTTTTCTTTTTTAGCACCTTTATTAAATCATCACTTAAGACATTGGCAAACATGCATTAACAGAAAAGAAAACAAACCATATTAACATATTCTTCCATTGACATAAATTATACATCGCATATCTTTTCTTTCCTTATAACTATCATCACTCCAACATTACATAAATTGCTGAATTCTTGCCTTCCCTTAAACCTCACTCCTCCTCCTGAACATTATTATGCATGCATTGTTCCCACAATTTTCATTTGCTTCTATGTAATTTGCTTCTTCCCTTTTTTAAGTAGTTATTTTATCTATTTTATTATATTCAATACTTCATATACATTTGGTTTAAACTTTGATTTCCATGTTCTAGTAACTGCTTTTTTGTCAGCCAACAGAATTAAACTTAATAAGGCATTACATGTCTTGGCAGTTCACATCCCATGTCCCCACTCAAAAGACTCATGTCTGTAGGTACAGCTGACTGCTTACTAAAGATTTCTGACAGAATACTGTAGGGAACTTTTAAAATCTGCCAACTTATTATTTTCCCAAAACCTATGTTAACAGTTACCTATTTCTCCCCCACAATACTTTCAACATTTGCTATCTACCTAGGAAAAATTCTTTGAAGTCTGCTTGAAGTATAAAAATACCTGTACAAACATTTACAAACAAATATTCTAAACATACTGGACTTTGTTGCATACTTGGAAGCCATACACACATCCTCTCATTGTTCTGTTGTAAATTGTGTTTCCAGTCTATATTCCTAATCCTTTCTAACCTTCTCTGATTATTATACTTATCATGCAGTACTTTATATGCCCTACTAATTATCCCTTTTTAACAGCAGCTTCGGTTCTAAATTCAATGAAAAACTGCCAGAGCAGGTCTCTCACTTAAGTTTTTCTATGTCTTTCTTATTGCCTATACTTTGATCTCATTCCTTGGTAGGGAAGGCAGTATCTAGCCTGCAGTCCAACCATCTTCTTGGCATCCCACTGTATTACCTTTCCCTTTCTAGTTATTTGCTCCCAATACATTGGTTCCTTTACCAGTTGTCTGCTGTAAATTCCAGCCCCTCTTGCCTATTTTCTGTACCTACTACTTGCAGTCATCCCTATCCAAAAAATCTCCTTTCTCCATTCTCATATTGGCTTAATGCTTAGAATACTTTCTGCTACTTTATACTATTTATTCTGTGCAGTTGTTATTATTCTCCTTAAGGGTCTGCATCCAGAATCCCATTCTATTTTTATTTCTTGAACCCCCCCCCCGCTTTATCATCACCCCTTTCCATTTTGAATTATAATCTTCTGCTTGTGTTATGTATATGAGCCTTAACTGTCTAGATTTAAAATACCCCTTCAAATCAGGTAAAACGTAAGCAGCTTATCTCACTTAACTCTTGACCTCTTCCCCTCCCAGATAAGTCCCGTCAGCTCTTGATTAATTATTGTCCACAACTTCTCTGGTTGATAAAAATATGCCTGACCCATATATAAAAATAAAGGGAATAAACCATTTTCTCTACTTGTATCCTACTATCTATTTCCATAAACAAGAGCTTCTAGTTTCCTAGATTTTGTATTATCTTTGGTTTACTCACTTCTCACATGTCCTTAGGTGTCATAACAGAAGGCTTTTTAATCCATACTCCTAAATACTTCATCTTATCATGTTCTCATAAATATGGGTGTTGCTAAACCAATTTATGTGTGGGTACATAATTCACAACTATAGCCCTGTTTTTATCTTCATTAATTTTATATCCTGAGAAGACTTGAAACTGTCTCAAAATGTTCCTTAACACTATGATGTCCTTTTCTGGACTCATCAAGTGCAAAATAATATCATCAGCCGATAAAGCTAACTTTTTTTGATTACCATACCAATTATACCCTTGCATTTCTGAGTCCCTTATTTTCTTTGCCAATAGCTCTAAATATAAAGCAAATAACAAAGGGGAAAGAGGGCACTCCTGCCTGGTTTCTCTGTTGAAACACAGCGTATCAGAGAGGAACCCTCCTACTTTAATTCTTGCCCTGTCTTACTTTTTTTGAGTACCAGTCATTTATATTTCTTCTCTTGTAGGCTGTTAAATACCATTGAAATCATTCTTCTTGTGTGTACCTTTGCTGCTTCTGTTGATTTTTTTCTAATGTTAAATTTACTTTTGATAACATTCTTTTTTTATAATTAATCATCATTATTCTTCACATAGTCCTGTAAATCAACATTTGCTGTAATGCCTTTCTATAATTATAGTTTAGTTCTTGGGCTAATTTTCCCAACTTAGTCACATACTCATTTACAGATTTTGCAAGATTTCCTTCATAAGAATCAGACTTGAATATGCATAATACCATTAGATTCAAAACAACTATAACAAGCTTACCTGCTGTACATATTCCTAGTGGTATTCTCATGACTCAGGAGATAACTAATTAGGCTAAACGTCAGAGCTCTGTATACACCGATGAGGATGGCTATCAGTTTCTTCATTTTCAGTCTCAATGTCAAGAATAAATTGTTCCAAGATTTTTATATGAAAAGCAGTCAGAATAGCTTATGTTTTCCCATTTTCCTATTTCATACTCCTTTACTTTTTTCAAATCCTTATATATCTTTAAATCCTATAATCCTCATTGGTAAAATGTTGTTATATCTTGGAGTGAAAAATCAGACACCTTTAATGCTTCAAAAGCTTTTCTGTGTAATCCACACTTTATAAGCCCAACAATACAGCATCTCAGCAAAGAGAAAGAACAGTTTAAATAAAAATGGAATTTGTCTAGTTTCAACTGTCTGCAGAGCACTGTATCACATCTGTATTATATTTTGAATGCTTGCAGCATCTAGCAAAATGCTCAGGATGCAGTATATTTAATTTCATTTTAACCTCTGGTTTGCCTATTATGCCATTTCACGTTGCTTTTTCTGTTTGGGTGGTGACATGTTTGTTATTTCCATATATCTTTAGTGTTAGGATATAATTCCATGTTCCATACTCTTTCATTTTTGTAGTATTTCTTCCTCATTAGCTTTCTTGCTGATTATAGGAGCTGCTGGCACAAAATATAAAACCTGCTCAATTTTTAATTTACATGGGAATAAATAAAAATGATATATCAGCTAGGGATATGATTCCCTCATTAATGTTGAGAAAAAAGGCTTGATTGGCCAATAACTTGGTGGTGCAAAAAAATAGATTTTTATATAAAACATTGGCTTCCAGGTTCAGGAATAGGTTCAAAGTGTCAGAGAACTGGTCAGGCTGGAAACAATAGTGAATGGAATGGTTAGTCTCCTTTCCATGGTTAATCATTCTATAGGGAAAGCCTGACACAGGCTGGGTTATATGACCTCACTGTCATCAGGTACAACAATGCACATGCATGTGTGCATTTGAGTATAGGAGTGCTTGCACATTAAAGCAGATAAAATCTCATCCTTGAGTATGAGAAGATCCTGCTCTGGCCACATACATCTTACTCTTAAACAACTACTCATCCATAACATGATTGCTCATCTATTCATTCTCTCTGATCTTTTTGCACCTGCATCTGCCAGCCATCAACTCTCTCCCTAGCAACCAAACCCATTTATTCCCCTGTTCTGGGTATTCTTCAGTGAGAAGTGAGCTGGACAGAGGCCACTATCATATAGGCAGCCTTAGCATTGGTTTTCCCCTTGCTGGCATCCTGGCTATAAGGGTTTATTTAGTGTGGCTCTAACTCTTCCTCTGGGTAGGGAACAAGCAATTTGCAACACCATGGAAGCCGCTATGTCCCTTCCATATAAATGCTTGCTGTCATACATTGGTGATGAGAGCTACCACATTTGCAGCTTAGTTGCTGGATGTCCATCTGTGGGCCATCTTTTGTGTCATTGCTACTCTTCTGAGGGATTATGAGACTGGAGAGTTCTAGTCTATCTCCCCACATCCATCCTCCCTATGGCAACTCCATTAGGTGTCTGAAACATTAATTGAACCCAAACTACCTGTGTAATAGTCAGGCCTATATCCCTTTATGTCAAAAGAGATGGCTCCTCTGAGCTTATTTAAAGGGGGGTATTTCCACAATTAGTAACAAAATATGGACATCCTTAGGCCTGCAATCATAGAGCAAAGGAATGAAGCCCTGATTGAAAGCCAACTGACTGATGATCAAGTAGTAATATCAATATAGGAAAAGATGGGGCAGAGAAGATGACGATGAGTGTCCACTGCTAGCACACCCATCCAGCAGGAAGGCAGCAGCTCTGGCTTGCCACTATTGTTATACCTAGATGGAGCAATTTGTGTTATACTTATGGAAAATGGCATTCTGGGCAGTGGTATGTTGAATTTGGTGGTGAAGACATGAGGATGCATGGGTCTACTTCATAGGATTGAAATTTTAGGACATCGAACCTCTGATCATCAAAGACCAGAGGATCAAAGTTCTGAAATATTGAACCTACAAAATAAAATCTAAAACGTGAAAACGTCTTATTTCATGTTTTGCAGGGGGACAAATCCCCTGCACCCCCACACCCCCTGCTACTTAAATAAACCAACTCCGAGATCACACTACAGTGAAGAAAATGGTAAAGTTCTCGTTCTGCACTGTTTGGCGATCTCCATTCACAAGGTTTGATATTTCAAAATTTTGATCCTCTGATATTCAATGATCAGAGGTTTGATGTTCTGAAATTTCAATCTTTTGAATGGGATCCGGGATGCACAATTGCTTCTTGTGAAAGGCAGCATATAGTGGAGCTCAAGAGAAATGCCATAGGGTTAGAGCTCTGGGGAAAGGAGTCCATCCACCTGACAGACTGACTGTTGTACTCCTTACCTCTCATCTCCTGCCTATCATGTAGGGTAGAGATAGTCCAGAGGGGTCTTACCCTGGAAGCAGGTTGACCCAGTTCTCAGCCTGGCTTGAATGTACTACTGATCACCTTGGGCAGGTAACAAATAGGTTGCAGGGCTCTTGCCATGTCCTGGAATGGGCCCAGTATATGGAGTCCCAGGCTGAGAACTTGTTAGCCTTCCCAGTGGCCTGGATCCTGTCCCTCAGTGGAGATACTGATGGAGTTGAGTACAAATAGTGCAAGAAGTGCAGCTATTGTGTCCGGTGAACTGACCCAGAGGAAAAAATGCTGGTTTTATTAGCATTATTGGCTCCTATGTCAGTATGGATTTTCTGTATAATACCTTTAACTAAACTTGAATTTATACTGTCCTCATTCTGAGTAACACTGATGATCTTGTACCATTCATTTCATATCCTAAGTCACCTGTTTTTCACACCACTCATAATGGTTAAATGAGTCATGCCCATGCTTCAAATGGTTCATTGAATTCTTGAAATTATTTCTCTTATTAACTGCTACTTTTCCAGTCTCTGGTTAGAATTACTTTATTTTATTTGTTGTAGTACCTGTACTGGTCTACTATCAAAGTTTATTTAATTTTCAAATGATCTGCCATTTCTACAGGTACTATCACTGAGATCCTGTGTCATACCTTCTAAAGTCTTGAAAAAGGCATGCTCATAGAAGACATTTTGTTCCTAAAGAGTCACTGCATTATTTATCTGTGTGGGTGCATGCAAACATACAGCATAAGCTGTGTTGTTGTGAGAAGAGCTAAGATAACGAATAAGAGACTTGAAATGCAAATGGCATCAGAAGATGTGGTGGAAGTCCCTCTGAAATCAAGAAAATTTCCTTTACCTCTTGAAAGCTCTGGGGAAGAAGGAACAGAAAGATCTCTCAAAGAACAAAATGTAAAACAGAAAGGAGTTGGAAAAGAAAACATGAAACGTCTGACATTTTTTCAGCAACCAGAGAAGCTGAGGCACATTCATTGGGTCCTGCTGACAAGAGAATTTACAACCTAAACATCAGAAGCTGTGCGACATCTCACAAAAGGATGATGCATAAATGAAGATACCGTTGATGGTTTCTTCAGTGTAGGACTGGATATTGATGGTTAAAAGCTTGTAGAGGAGTATTCAGAGTGAGCAACTTTATAGAAACCCCAAGCACTCACTTCTCCAATAATTACTTTGTTCCTTACTAACTTTTCCATACCAGACCCTGCAGAGCTTAAAGGCATATTTTCCTCTGCTCTGAAGTCAGACCCTGCAGACGTTAAAGGCATATTTTCCTCTGCTCTTAAGTTAAACAGAGTTCAGACAGAGCATGCCAAGGAAGAGAAGGAATAGTATATACCATTGCTGAGTTACCTATGTTTTTTCTATTTTAATGAGGAGTAAGAAAGCATTTTCAGTTTTAACAGTTAAATCCCCCTCCCTCCCAGGACAGTAGCTTTAATGTGATGGGGAACCTTCTGAAAGAATTATTTGAATTTTGAATCAAAACATGTCCTATCCAAGGAGAAGACATTTGAGTACATAGATGACCCAGTCTTAAACTTATATAAGATTTCCTCTTCTTTCTTAGCTGAAGGAAATAATAAAGGTTACCCTGTGGAATTCAAGAGTCAAGCGTTTACACCTAGGGAACTAGGTAAACTATATAAGTCAGCTGAGGAACATCAGAAGTTAAGTAGAAGCTGTAAGAGAGATCCTGTGATAGTGAGGCTAATGAGAGATTCCACAAAAATGAAATAAAATAGAATTTATATAAATAAATACATGAACAGTCATGAGTTCTACCAACAGATAGGGAGACTACAGTTCAAGCTAGAGATGACAAAAAGAGTTTATGCTTCCTCAGTTCTAATAGTTAGGACTTGCCTACCAGGCAGATATAAATTCCTACAACTGAATAATTTTGGCTAAATGTATGAGGTAATAGATAATCTCCCAGAATGTGAAAATAAAGAAAGGTTTACAGAAAAAGGCAGACAATAAACTTGAGCATTATATACCTAGATTGGCTTATGGTGCAACAACTACTTCATAAGCAGCTTTAACTTTCTGGGTTACTCTGAGATATGATGTCTGACTAGAATCCACAATTCTTCTGTTGCATTAAATAACTCTAGTGGGTGCCCACCCAAAATCAGAAAACTTATTTGATTAGAAGGCTGTTCAGATTCTAGCACATTTGGAAAAGAATGAAAACTAATACTGTGCACATAGAGATCTTTCAAATGCCATCTATGTATTTTTCAGTGAATACCCAGTTTTCTAAGAACATTTTGTTTCAGGCTATATAAGAAGAAAGGAAAAGGTCAGACTATGAGGCATAGAACCTAGCAAGAGCAGACCTTCAAGTCCCCATCCCCACCACCTTTTCACATCTCAGATGCTTCATACTGCTATCCCAGTCATTTCACTTTGCTCCAGAAGATGAAAACCATTAAATACAGACACATGATGTTAGAGGATACCTTTGTAGGTCAAGCAGAGGAGTTCATATCTAGCCCAACAATGTAGAGAATTCCCAAAACTGTCTAATGATGCATTTTTCTCTTCTAAGACTAGTTTAACATCTTGCAAAAAAAAAAGCCCTGGAAAATATTTAAGTAAATTTGTATTCACAATTTCTTGCTATTTCTCCAAAGCAGGGCTCTCATAGAACCTATTCTAGATGTATTAACCCTAAGCATGCTTGTGAAAATTCAGAAATTCAGAATGATTTAATTTCCTTTTTTCTACTATCACTGATTTCAGAAGAAACATGGATGATCACAGAGGATATGGAGGATAGTTGTCTTCATGTTCCCATTGATCCATGTCTCTAAACGTTTCTTGGTTTTAAATTTTGCAGCTCTTTCCTTTGTCTGGCAATGCTTCAAAGACCCATATAATTGTTATATTCTTTGCAGGCCCATGTAAAGTCAAACAGAATGCTCATATTTTCTTTCCAGGGTGGCTTTTTTGTCATATTCATTTTAGCAACATATATGGAATTGGAACCTGGTGTTTCAAATTTTTTATGTTCTGGATAAAAAATGTACATTGGTAAAAATTTCACTTTTATCTGACCCACTCAGACTAGATACAATCATATAACACATTTCTGCCTCAAAAATAGGAGTGAGGAAACTACATGGTGGATGCAGAGGGGTTGTCTTCCTGCAAAAAAATCCTTTCTTAAAAGGTTCTCTGAAAATGTTTTTTATTATTTTTGGAGGGAATTTTAGCATTGGCTTAGAGTACTGTAGCTCTATTGGCATGAATCCATTTCCACAGGTCAGATTTCAGACTCTGGACATTTGGATCAACATAAAATTAAACACCAAGAACAAAACCACTCAGTTGCCTTGAAATAGTGAAAAATATGAAATCAAAATTGTAAAATGACTATGCTGGAACAAAAAGGGCACCACTTGGATGTCTTGACTAATTTAATACCACAAAATAACACATGGTTTAGTGCTTTTGACCATTCACAAAGGTCTTCATTGGAACAAGTGTTACAAAAACTTACACCAATATATTTTGAAGTACCTAAATCAATTATCCAATAAAAACAACCCATCAATTAAACTAATGAACATTTAAAAGGCCATGAACAATTTGTTAAAAGGTTGAAGAATGTACATATAATAACACTTATAGATGTACAAATATTACAAAATAAAAAGATTCCCATTTATTTATTTATTTACATTTTTCATGTTTATTATGCAAAAATTATTTAAAAAATTATTTCACTGTTGTAGATTATGTACCAAGTAATTTTAATGGGGATAGAGAAGGGGAGTTACATTTTAGAGAGTTTAAGTGGCAGATACTATTTAATGCCTGCAACACCCCTGGGTTAAACAACAGGGTGAATAACAAGGTAGTATTGCAAAGGAGGTTTCATTATGAAAAATATAAAAAAGCAATTGACAATCTCCTCCCCCCACACTACTGCAGAGGAGTTAAAACTGTTACTGTACTGAGAGACCCTTACAGAATCAATTCCTCTTAGACTACAAAAGAGAACTCTGAGCAAAGGCCTTTGCTGTTTAGTTGCTTTTCTGACTATCGCTGGATAACTTCTAAGTACAGTGTAAAACAAGGTCTGAGCCAAACATAAATGAGGGTGATTAGAGACAGAAAAGAAGCAGTCCTTTTACAGAAGATAAAGAAGATAACAGTGACTCACACAAATCCCATTATATGTCAATGGCATGGGAATTCACAGTTACTTCCTTATGTTTGGCATGAGTCATACAAAGCATTCTGGAAAGAGAAAGGGTTGAGGGAGAACAAGATCATGTTGATACATCAAGCCCCATCAGTACCCATGTTGAGGAAAACAAACTAAAATTACAAATAAAGCACTTAGAGTGATTTTAAGGTGTTAGAATAGGTCAGGGAACAAATATAGAGTGAAAACAAAAACAGTTTTTTTTAGTTCTAGGGTAGAGTTTTCCTTTAAGTGTCATAGTTCCAACTTTTGTGTTACATGCATACACTGTATGGTAGATTAATCTTTTATACAACTGTTTCTTGTCATCTCCATTTGAGCATATGTCACATCTTGCAGAACTTTTTGTTTTATTGAAAACCCTCAAATAAAAATACAGACACATGCCATATACCTCCCTAAAACCTACTAACTTAATAATAACACACAAAACAATGTGCATCTTCAAATATTGAAGTTTTACCCCTGAATAGAAACATAATTTCCAAACTGACAGCCATACACACAGACTCGAACCAAATAGAAAGAAAGCTTATCCATGCTAAGACGTATGGTAGAGCCTGTGATTCTATTAAGTGTTGTCTTGTTTTGCCTTATTTTTATAGCTCTCCCAGCTAGGAAACACTTGAATGCTTCAAGAAAAAAAAATTCTCCAAGCCATTTCTCTATCAGATTGTCTGCTAGTGACAAGAGAGCTAGATACAGGACTGTTTACTTGAAAAAAAGGCCTTATAATATACAATAGCCTTTTTCATTTACTTGCTTTCTGTCAAAACTTGTTACTATATAAAGCTAACACAGTCATTCCCCTGTGCAAGAATGAGAAAAAGCACAGTAATTTTTATTTTGTCATGCTCTTTTAACCAGATCCCCTTTCTTTTCTTTACATTTAAGTGCCTACATTTTTAAAACTAAACAAGGAGAAAGAGAGAAGAAGGGAGAAAGAAACAAAAAGAATAATCAGAAGCACCTATACACATTAATATCCCCATTACACTTAAAAATAACTGAAAAAATTACTTTATAACATGCAGAGAAAATCATGCACCACTTAAGTAATACTGTTAAGAAAAAATGTTTTACTTAGAGTTAACTCTCTCTCCCTCCTCTTCCCCTCTCCTGCGTATTTTTATGAACATTAATGACATGAAGTAGGGTATATGTTTTAGAGCTCCCTACAAGTTTAACAAAGTCCAAACAAGACCAATATTTCCAGATTTTTTTTGTTTTGTTCTGTTTTACAAATGTAACTATTGCTTTGTAATCCCACATTTGTCAGTTTCCAGTTTACTGATTTTAGTCTCCAAACATTAATGACGTGAAGTAGGGCATATGCTTTAAAGTCCCCTACAAGTTTAACACAGTCCAAGAAAGTCCAACATTTCCTGATTCTTTTGTTCTATTCCTGTTCATTTCCATCTCCCAAACCCTGTCTCTGCTTTATCTCCAGTGCACTCTCAATTCTTCTAGTCAGCTTCTGTCGTTTTTTTCTTTCACAATCATTTTCTGTTGAAACACAGGAAAGGTTTCACTGGCACAGTCTCTCTCTGTGGTCTTTATTACCAGAAGAACAAGAAACAGAATCTCCTTCTGTTTCACAGCTTACTTTTTGTTGGACACACTTTTATATTTCTTCCTTAGCATGTACTTCATCAAAAAATGTTTTTGTTCCTCCATGGAAAAACTATTTTGAGGATAGATGGGTACAGCAGTTTGAATCTCATGCCTGCTTCTCAGCATGCCCTAAATAATGGAATACATGTATTCCTCTTCTGCTTGGTGTGCAATGAGTAGTCATTCTCCACACATACTCTGCTGTCTCCCACTTTTAGTACTTTGTCCTTTTGCCATAGTTTTGTTAGAATTAACTCATTCTTCTGGTAAGATTGCATTTTTACTATTAAAGGTCTAGGTTGTTTTCTCATAGCCAGGTTTGGAGCATATACACACAATGTGCCCTAGCAATTAACAATTATTGTTGTGGAATGCCAGTCCAGTTGCTTATTTGTACTTTCATAAAACTAATGCAGTCTGTTCCTTCCAGCTTCTCTGGTACAACAGAAAATCTAACATTTTCCCTACGTTCTGTGTCCTCTAATTCTATTATTTTTTTAAACATCTCTTCTTGTGCAGTCTCATATTCAGCCAGTCTTTTCTTCATTTTAGCCGCTACGTTTTGCAGTTCTGTCACCTTATCTGAATATCTGTTGAAAGCTTCTTCCATTTTTTCCAACTTTTTATTGTTTGTGTTTATATATTCCATCAGTTTTTTCTTTATTTTAATCGGGTCTGGGTGCAGCTGCTTTATACTTTCCTCTAGGTTACTGGAAGTCAAGTCTTGAACTTGCACTGCTTCTTCCTGAACAACTGCAGTACTTTTCCCAGTCGGTGTTTTTTCCTCAACTTTTGTAGCTGATTTTCCTCCATGTCCTTTATATTTTTTTCCTGGCATCTAGGCAGTGGACTTACTAGTCAGTTAATGAAATTTACCTAGAAATCTAGGTCCACTGTCTTTCTCTGCTACGTTTCTGCTTTTATTTTTTTATTTATTTTTATTTAACATTTGTTGACCGAGAAAGTCTGACTAGGTTCCACAGATCCTGTTTTCAGCAGAGGCCCAGGGAGAAATGCTCCAGAAGCATGTCTTTAGAATGTGGGAAGAAACCGGAGTACCCGGAGGAAACCCACACGACTTGGTCACTGAGTCTAAGTCACTTAGACTTGGAGATACAGAATTAAGCTGTTAATCAATGTGCAGCCATCTTGGAAGTCTATTCTACAGACACACATTGAGCTTGCTTTTGGCCATGCTGACTAAGAGGGCTTTTTATTGTTAATGGTCAACCCCCCAGTGATGTCATAAGCACTTAGATTTCTGAAAAGACTGCATATACCCTTTTGTCTGTTCATGTCTGCATCCTCCACATGTGTTGACAAGGGCTACTGCCACTGGCTTGGGTGGTCATGCCCCAGTCCTCCTTGCAGTAGTCCTCATATCCTGACATACCCCCTCCCTCCAGTGGAGGCTGTATCAACAGAACAGCAGTGCTAGTCATCCAGAACCACCATCCCTCCCTCCAGGATAGGCATGCCCATCCTCTGCTAATGCACCTTCAAGTGCCCAAGCTATTTACTGAACTTGGGTCATCTGGCCAAAATAAAGACATTAACCCTCTACATCATCAGTGTAGGCTCATTAGAAAAGATGTTTTTACAGACTTATTGTGGTGGACTACCACTTGATTCACTAACACAGAGGGGATGCCCCATTCCCTCCCTGGAGCTTCAAGTGTCTGAGCAGTCCTGTTTTCCAGTAGTCGACTGTGGAATTTGCAAATTCTTCCCATATCTACATGGAATTTTTCCAGGTACTTTGGTTTCCTTTCATCTTTCAATAACATGCTGATTGACTGTGTACAATAAATTCTCAAGAGGTCGTTTACTGCTTGTTGAATGATTACTGCAGAATTACAATCTTTCTTATCTCAACTCATCAAATGCAAAAGATCTAGTTTTATTTAATCAGCTGTACTGCAAGACTGATAGTGGTATAGTGGAATGAGCTGTTTTTTCATATTTCTTGGGTGTGTCACACTTTTTCCTGTGGCCGTGCAACCATGGCATTAGTATACATAAGTAAAGGGGATGGGTAACGGGAAGAAAAATGTGTCATTAGTTTTGAAACCCACAGTTTCATCTTCTTTCATTTTCTTTGAGTTTGACTCACCTAGTTTACTATCATAGAGTTTGGGGATTTGTATTGGATCCCTAAACTGTGTACATATGTTTTGTATTTACCTTTACCATCATGATCCCAGTTATGTTTGAAAAGCATCCATGGATCAGTCCACCTATCTGGCTAACACATAACTGACTAGTTATCACTGTCAAAGAAATGCAGGCAGTATAGGTCTTTCCTCTTTTTTTTCAACCAGGATTAGTATAGTTAGTGACAGACAATAGAAAAGTCATGTGGTATCTGAAAAAAGACAGAGGTACGCAATCTCTGTAGCTTTGTTGTTTAAACCTGAAGATTTGGGAATGGGATATATAGAGAAAAAACTCTACAAGCAATGTGTGTTCCAAGTCCTCTCAATATGATGACTGATACACTGGACTAAAAAATAACAGTAGAAGGACATAAGCCAAGTGAACAAGAAATTAACAAAGCAGTACTCATGGCTATTGTTTAGGGGGATCACTACAAATTGGCCATTTGTCTCCCCAAAGTAATGATAAACTTTTAAAGTTCTGCTCAAGGGCACCACATGATGTGGTATAGTGGACCAGTTTTTTTCTCTTCTCGTGGAATTAGGGTCTACTGTATACATGCTTCAACTATTTTGATCTAGAAGGTACCTCTAAAAGCAAAACAAGGTTAAACCTCATTCTCATAGCTTCAAAATAATAAAGAAGGCTATGGGTGCCAGTGTTTCTTTTTCAGTTCTCTTTTTGGTGCTTTCATTTACTGTCTACTGTCTGCCATGCTCAGTGTCCCCTGGTCAGTCTCACCAGCTAGGCAGAGAGAAGTTAGAAGCATCACAGTACATTACCAACTTGACAGTAAGGAAGGTGTCTCCCCTTTGGCCTATCCTTATCCCCACCCCTGCATACATTGTTCAGTGACATCAAAGAACACTTATGTAAATGCTAACAAATGTACAGCCTTTGCTTCAAAGTCTGACTGCTGTTCTCCTATACAATACATTTTGTGAACCTGAGCTAGAACTTTGCAACTCATCTTTCATAAGTTTTTTTAAGATACTACTAATTCACACCCTCCTGCCCAGCTCCTTCAGTGTCTGGGCCCAATATTTAGGTCAGAATGTCTCAGGTCACAACATGAGTTCCATCCATCTAAGCTACAGAACCTGCCTTGCAATAGATGCAAATGTTGATGCAAATGATTTTCAGACTTCTATGGAGACTGCTAAAACAAGAGGATCTGCTGTTTCAATGAGGAGGGAGACTTCTTCATTGAAATCTAACCAACCTAAATTCAGCAGCTTGGATGATTACTTCCTTTTAGCTAACTTGTTTGTTTTTTTGTCTGAAGGTAACTTAGAGGTAATGAAGAAAACCAAGAAGCATATTAAATTAGTATAGAGTTTTCAGTCTGGCTAGCAAAGAAGGGCATCTATCCAAATTATGCTCATCTTGCTGCAGTTATAGACTATTGAGCAGTTTCAATAAACCCTACATGGTCCACAAAGATCATATGCATGTCACATGGCACACTGTTTTGTATTCAGTAAGTGGTTCTATATGATGTTTAGAGCCATGCACCCATGGTAAACATTGTGGCATGCTAATTACAGCATAAGCAGCTGAACTGCATGCTAATTAACCAATCCACGATGGAGGAGGTATTCAACAAGCTATAAAGCAACCTTGAAGACTCAGTGCTGGTTTTCCCTACAAATTCCAAAACCTACTTGAATACAGCCACGGAAAGGAGTCTACACAGAAAGAATGTTAGGGGCTGCTGTTGCTTTAATTCATGTGTATGTGAAACAGGCTGAACTCTATGCTGCTGCTGCTGCTAGCAGACCACGATCAAGAAGAAGAGTTTTCAGACCCCATTTCACTTATCACAATCTGCATGAGGTGGAAATTGTAGAGCGCTACAGGGTAGATAGAGACACACTACAGGAACTCTGCAACCTCTGTCATCCTCAACTCAGACCAAGGGAAAACCAAGGGGAAACAATACCAGTGGAGACAAAGGTATGTGTAGCACCTAGAAGTTTAGCTACAGGAACCTTTCAGAGACCAACAGGGGACATGCTGGGGGTGTTACAGGCATCAGAATTCAGGTTATCTATCAATTCCTGAATGCTATGCTCCAACATCCATTGACCACATATATTTTCCCTGTACTTCTGTGGGCATGGCCACAGATATGCAGGAGTTCCACCCTGTAGAAGGGTCTACATAAATAGAAAGGGCTTCTACTCCATTAACTGCCAAGTCATGTGTAATGCTAAGGGAATCATCTTGAATGATTGTGCTGGGAACCCCAGCAGTAACTATGACTCACATAACTGGCACACCTCTGAAATGTATCAGATGTTCACTAAGGGTGATATCCCACAGGGTCATTTAATGGGGGATGCAGGTTATGCACTGGATCCGTGGCTAATGATGGGCATCAAAAATGCATACATACCTGCTGAGAATGCCATAATGAGGCACATGCTCAAACCAGAAATATCATAGAGTGTATGTCTGGGCTGTTGAAGTCGTGGTTCTGGTGCCTAGATACATCTGGGGGAGCCCTGCAATACATCCACATATATGTACTGAAATCTTCACCATCTGTGCCTTGCTTCAACATCATCCTTAGAAAACAGCTTCAGCAGGATCAACAAGGGGAAAGGGCACACATCCCCACCTCTAATGGCAAGGTCACCACAGTCACATGCAGGTGAGAAGTCAGGGGGGGAACCAGCAGCTGCTGTAGGTGTAGGCAGATGTAGCCATGAACAATATGCCCTCACACTGGCTAAGAGGCAATGCATAGCACACTTACTCACCACCTAAGGGGCCATAACCTTTATCCTATGCACAGACATATAGTAATACTGATGCCAGATAATGCTTACAACTTTTACCTACCCATGTAATGGCTGTGTACTCCTAGCATGATACAGTCTCAGCCCTGAACTAAAATTTATAAGGTAAGTGTTGAACCTGGAGTTTTAAAACAGAATTGGGTAATAATACAAATTAATGGCATATCCTTGCATGTTGTTACTTGGTAATGTAAGTAAGTAGAAGGTGGGTGATTTGTACAGTAACATCTTCAAGATGTGACAGCAGAGGTTTATGTGAATACATGTGTCCTCTATCAAGTAATATATTTCAGGCATTAACAATTCACACATTCATACCTCTTAAAGGTACTGATGGTCACTGGATGTCCTCAGTTTGGCCTTACACTTTTGTACTGGAAAATCGTTAAAGAGAGAAGTTAGAAATTAATGAAACACATTTCAGTTTCAGACTTCATAACCCTCAGAAGATTCTTAAAAATACAAAACTATTTTGATTCTATCAACTGTCTAACTTTTTAAAACCAAAATGTGTGAAAAGTACAATTAGCAAACCAACATCACAAACACAGATATACTAAGCACTAAGTTAGCTATGCACCCTGAGCGTCAGACACAGAGCTTATGTATCCCTGAAATGTGGCACAGATATCATCAATTGCACAGGGTGCTGTGTATGTGTGCATGTGTGTGTGTGTGTGTGGGGGGGGACAGGAAGCCTAGGCTGACAAAAAAGGTGAGTGCATGTGAGTAAGAAAGAGAAACAGACAGACATTTGGATGAAGTAAAAAATGGCCACTGAGACAGAAAAAGCTTTAAGCCTCATGGCTGAATCATGTAACTGTTGTGTGTGTGTCTGTATGGTCACTTCAGGTGAGATTAGTATGTGAGTGTCTGCAAGAACACAGCCAGGCTCTGTGCTAGCTCTATGTCTTGGTATGTCGGACAGGAGTGAGCCATGAATGGTAGAGTTGGCAGTTCATTGATGTCATACCAGACCATGAGAACTGGCTCTGCTAGGAATTGCACAGGCACATCCATGTCCATGGTCAGATGCACTACTGTTACTTGAATGCGATTGATGTCTGCTAGATGAGCACACCCAGGACTAAGACCCCATGGCCTGCCATGTCTGGGTGTGGACACTTCAACCACTGACAGAGCAGTGGAATTAGTGCCACTATGAGAGCATGATCGGACACTACCATGTTGGCTAACATCAGATGATGTGGCTGACCTACACCCACATGGATGCCGTCCCCCTCCCAGCAGACATTCCCTTACACCACCCATTCCAATATATCATCCATCTGATCAATTGAACTGGCAACACGATGGTGGAAGTCATGCATGTCAGCCTCTGCCACATCTACAACCCAAAGCGTTTCTCTGGAGGACCTATTGGAACGTGCCTGCACCTCCACGATTGCTCAAATATATGTCGAGTGGCATGGAAAGATACACCTGGATCAGGTGGAGGATGGACAGCAGGCCTTCTCCAAGCATCCCTTACAACTGTGCTGCATGGCACCTTACCCAGACTTTGGGTGTGGCCAGAGTCAAGAGGCACTGAAGCCGCAGTAACCACACTACCCTGATCGAGTGTCTCACCCTCCACCTGTCCACCTGTTCAAAATCTGAGGGCTCACTGGAATGGATTGGTGTAGGTCTACTGTCTATGGGCTATCCTAGAAGGCTAACATCCCTGTGTCATTGACAATACAGGACATTTACATTTCACTAAAATAATAAGAGAAGAGTGTAAACAAATAAACAGTTGTAACAATAGCACTTGTGATGACAGTTAATAAGGGTGCGCATCTGAGAAAGTAAAATGCCCTGACAAGCATGCCTATGCCATCAATAAACCTCTAAGAAGTGCATACAGATAAAAGTAACATTTACTAATGCATGTATGTGTGTGTGTGTGTGTGTGTGTGTGTGTGTGTGTGTGTGTGTGTGTGTGTGTGTGTGTGTGTGTGTGTGTGTGTGTGTGTATGTGTATATATATATATATATATATATATATATATATATATATATATCAAGATTTTTCTTAGTGACATGTGAGCATATCCAGTATATAAATGAAAAATGCAAGCATACCATAGTTTTCTGTGCAGATAAATCCCAAGTAATATTTTCTTCTATATTATATACATAAACTAGTCACCTTACCTTCAAGTTCCCTAGCAAGCTACATTGTCCCTTTTTATAGTGTAGATTCAGAACTGTGAGCATGGTGAAGATGCAAATGAGGTGTGAACTCATTAGAATTGCTGAATCCAAAATATCTGGCTCCGTGTTGCAGATATAAATATAGTACAGGCACTCCCTCAGTGTTTGTTGCTAATGGATTGCAACTATGAATGATTACTGGTATGGAGAAGGAAAACACAACAGAAATTCTGACCCCCTTACCCCCAGTGGGTGTGTCAGCCAAGATAGACTTACAAAGTGTAGAAGTAATTGCATCAATGTTTGTAAGGTAAGCAGCACACATTTCACAGTTTCTTTTCAGTAGCATCGGACCTCCCTTTCATTCTTGGCAACTGTGTATTATTGCCATTTAGTATCCTCACACATTTTAAGGACAATGATACAGAATGCCTTACAGACTGCATGTCTCAGATTACTGATCAGATAAGACAAGAATGAGCAACAAACCCAGAGAGATAAGACAGAGCTGCATTTATGCAAGCATTAGTCATAAATGGTTGTGTGATCACTCAGTAAACTACATCTGAAATTAATACATGTACAAACTGTCATATGTTTTGTTAATAATGTGGATGATGTTGTAGTTGCTTGTATGCACAATGATTTTCATTCTCTGCTGCAAAGCTGTTTCTGTAGCAAAGAGGGATAAGACACCATTACTGTGTTTTGAAGGTTCATTGGAGTGAGAGATCAAATCTAGACCTTTGTAGAAATATTTCATGTGTTCCAACATATATTTTTGTAGTGTTGTTTATTTAACAGATTTATTTTCTTCCTTTCTCATTCTTTTTTTCTTTCTAATGCCATGTTTGGTGGTGCATGGCTTAGTGCAAACTGAAGAAAAGGATAAACAAAGCAAATGTCATATTTAGCTTTGCTTATCTCGTTTGTGTGATGCTTAGCAGTGCACAAGTCTGGACTAGTAGCCCACACAGGAAGCAGTCAGAACACCTGCACATAGGGCATAGACATTCTAAATGTCAAAAAGGAAACATGGTAGCGGTTGCTTTCATGACTACGTCTGAGAAGCACTTCTTCTATAACAAAGATGGAAAATCACCACTGTGGAAGAAATTTTTTTTTGAGAACCAAGGTGGAAAAAAATGTTTTGTCCCTTATGCAGAAGTTTGAATCCCACACTGTAAAAATCAATTTTAGCAGTATATAAAACTAAACTCAGGTTATGAAAGTTATGCCACCAGTGCATGTCTGAAAAGTTAAATCACCTAATAGTTACAACAGCAGACACCCCCCCCAAACTAATGTCAGGTGTCAGACTAACCTTCCAGTTTCACAAATTTCTTTCCTCTCTGTTTGATATTGTTACTCTCCACTTAACATTGTGCAAACATGGCTGGCTGCATTGCTTGGGTTTGCACACTACCATTAAATGCACTAACAGTAATTGGTGGGAAATCATTATTTGCTATTGCAATGCTTTGGGATTATGACATGTCTGGTGTTAGGAGGAACGTGCCCAATTTAGGGCACAGAGGTGGGGTGCTCAGGAGTCCAGAACATTTATTAGACTCCTGGTAAAGTGCCACAGCCAAAGGCTTTTGCAGAGGTACTATTCTGGCTCCCAGTACAAATCTGAGGCTTGTAATAGTCTGACCAAGGCTGTATCCATTGAGACTGTCATCACACACATTTGAGAACAGTGTGGCAGATGGCAGAGGAATACAGTCAACCAGTGGTTGAATGAGTTTTAAACTAGCAACATCCCACAGTTGTGTAAGTATACCAGTAAAGAGAATTTATAATACATAAAAAGGTAATTTTAGGCAAGACTGGTATGCATAATGCTCCTTTTCTTTTCTTTTCTTTTCTTTTCACACCTAATTCTGAAATACCTGTAAACAGGCAGACCCATGCTGATCATCTAGAGGGGCTGAGTGGAAACAAGTGGTATGTATGCAGTACAAGAGAGGCATTATTGTAGCTTTAAAATGCAAAGAAAAATGTTTTATGTTCTATACAGTTGTAGCAAAGTAAGCATGAGGGTGGCCGTGATGGTGCAGTGGTTAGCATTGCCTCCTCACAGCAAGAAGTTCTCCAGTTTGATCCTCAGCTGGGGTGTCTTCTGTGTGGAGTCTGCATGTCCTCCCTGTGGTCATGTAGGTTTCCTCTGGGTGCTCCGGTTTCCTCCCACATCCCAAAGACATGCTGTAGGTGGATTGGGCACTCTAAATTGGCCATAGGCCTGAGTGCGTGCGTATGTACCTTCTGTGGATGGTTGGGCACCAGGCTTGCAACTCAACACCATAAAACTCCACTGCCAATCATGAGCGGACAGGTGATCCACTGTGGTGACCCCTAACCAGAAAAAGCTGAAAGAAGAAGAAGAAGTAGCAAAGTAAGCATGCATATCCTAACTATAAGTATGCATGCATCAATCTGTAGCACAAACCAACTTTAGGAGTCAAGTGTAAGACTGTAATTATTTAATCTTCTTCTTTCAGCTTTTTCCGGTTAGGGGTCACCACAGCAGATCACCTTGTCTGCTCATGATTGGCAGTGGAGTTTTACGGTGTCGAGTTGCCAGCCCGGTGCCCAACCTTCCACAGAAGGCACACACACATGCACACACTCACACCTAGGGCCAATTTAGAGTGCCCAATTCACCTGCAGCATGTCTTTGGGATATGGGAGGAAACCGGAGCACCCGGAGGAAACCCATGCGACCACAGGGAGGACATGCAGACTCCGCACAGAAGGCACCCCAGCCGAGGATCGAACCAGAGGACCTCTTGCTGTGAGGTGGCAATGCTAACCACTGCACCACCGTGGCCACCCTACTGTAATTATTTAATAATATTACATAAATTAAATTCTACACAAGTGGCATAAATGCCCTTCTGTTAACTTTAATCTGTATAATTGGACCAAGCATGTGTGCAATTCCTGCACATTGCAAGGATTACTTTGAGCAATCCATAATTATATTAAGAACAACAGGAAAAGAACCAACTGTATTACCAACAACAAGAGCAATAAGTGAGTCCCAGCTCTACTTTCAAAGTCTGGTTTAATTTTCTAAATACAGTTCAATATATTTACAAGACAATTTCTAATCCGCCTCGGCCAACAGCCTTTTCAGAGTAAACAAATTAACAGTCACTAAAAAACCACTTTATATATACTTGTAAAACATTAGATTATATTCAATCAAACTATTATTCAATTAAAGCATCATGACATAAAAATTTAAAAAAAAAAGAAAAAACAAGGCTTGCAGTAGTTACATCTATTCATTCAAACCATACGGACAAGTACCATATTTCATTATTAGAATAGATTCCTTCTATCTTATTTTTTTTTTTTGATAATACATTATAAAAATGGTACATGGTACATGTTCTAAAATGTTTGTTTACAACTCATATCCCCACCCACCATGACATGACAAAATTTAAAATGTTCTCTAGTATTGTTTTTTTCTTTCACATCTTCATCTGTCTTTTATTCTTTCTCTCTGCCAACATTCTTCTCTTTGTTTAATTAATATATTTTTTTAAATATAAAAAAAATAATAAATTAGTCCCTTCCCTTCTACAGGAGAGAGTTTGGCTAACACACAGTTTTTTTTTCCATTTTTTTTTTCTACTTACTATACTATGTGTTTGCAACTGCTGACTGCACTCCACATGTTAACTATATCAACTATTAACTATTGTTAACTATACAAATTCTAGGTTGTTTAAAACTAGTGCTATGAACTAGGATTTAGCTTTTTTTATGTTTTTTTATAGATAATCAATTTTTTTTTATTTTTTTTAAATTTTTTTTTATTTTTTTAATTTAAATTAATTTTTTAATTATTTGTATATTAGATATTTTTTTATTTTGTCATTTTTTCCTTTTTTTTATTTATTATATTATTTATATCTATATATTATGTCATCATCATCATTCATTGTAATCATGAGACTCTCACTTAACACTTTTATAAACTTATTTATTACTAAATTAATATTAAACTTTAAATCTTTATATAATCTTGCAAAAAATAACTTTAATCATTCCAAAGAGGCTAATTTATTAAAATAAATATTTTTCTAGTTCTCCAAAAGGAATAAAGGATAAAGTGTGTTTTAGCACTTAAAGTGTGTCCCATCTACAATTTTTTTCTAAATTTCATCAAATTTTCTATGAATAATTTTATATGAATACTGATTACACCTATTAATTAAATATTAATTAAGTTAATTAAAATATCTAGATAATTATATCTCATATTCATTATATTTATTACCATTTTTTATATCATATTTATTTATATAAATTTCCAGAAAATTTTTAAAGAAAGAAAATAGAATACAAATAATTATAAATATAAATAATATTATAACATGTGTGTTGTAAAATTAAATAAAATTAATTAAAAAAAATTAAAATATAAAAAAAATTAAAGCTGCACATTCTGGATAAATAAATTTCCAGTTAACTGTTTGTATAATTGCTTCAATAATTGTGCCATCAATTCAATTTGTTACAAAATTCTAATTCAATCTATAATTTTTTTTACAAAAAATTCTACTCACTTAAAAAATTTGATTGCTTCTAAAGTCCAAAGTGGATTTGATAGACTAAGTACATCATATCATATCAATATATGTATATATAAGTACATTCCTAATCATCATATAGTTTTTAATATTTTGAAGAATATATTATATTATTAATATTTAATGTCAATAAGTTTCATTAAATAAAGTAATTATATTCAATAAAGTTAAGTTTATATAATATAAAATAAAATATAGGAAATGCTGACAAAAAAGCTGAGACCTGAATGACATTGAAAATGCTTTTTTAAGACTAAATTATCAAAATTTTTAAGTTGACAAAAAATTATTTTATGGTCAGCATTAAATTAATTAAATTTTAATTCAATGACACCTTTCTTCTGTAAAATTTTAAAAATAATTTTTTCTGCATTGTTAAAATACTACATTAATTTCATGCTTCAATAACAATTAATTTCATGATTTCATGCATTTCTATTTTATCTGTCACAGGCATTTAATATAAATAGTCACAGGCATTTAATATAATAATTTTTTCCTTTATCTGCTTTTTGAATTTTAATATGTTGTTTTTTTTATTAATTTCTCTTTTAATTTATAATATTGTATTTTTTCAAAAACATTCAAGTTTGTTTTTTCACAAATATTTTATTCTGGTAAAAACTTCTGATTTAATTTAATATGCTCATATCAACATAACATTCTTATATTACAAGAAAAATTATAATTAGTATTAGATAATAAATATTCATCACTCTTAAAAACTATTAAAAACTTTCTTGTCTATCTTATAAAACTTTAAGCATTTTTCTACGCTTTCTATTAAATATTAAAGTCTAAATTTATAAAATTTAAAAAATTAACTAACTAAACTTTACTCAAATTCCCTAAGATTCATTTTACGAAACAGTTTAAAAAATACAGTTGAAATTTCATTTTTTTTTACTTAAAATTCAAAAGACAAATTACACAACATCTTAAAATCTTCAGTTTCATCAATTTTTTTAAGCCATATAAATGTAATAAATAGGCATAATTACTAATAATTATAAGTAAATGTTTCTCCAATATCCTCTTGCCCCCCTTCTTATTGCCAAAGAAATTTTCCTGGAATTTGTGTAATGTCCATTGTGAGTCCTGGAAGGAATCTGGTTCTGAATGAAATCCTCCTGGATTTTTCTTCGAAGCCTCTATCATCTTCTTCTCGATGGGGCAGGCTTTCAATTGAGATCAAATGGTTCTTAACTGATCTTAAGCCACGCCGTGCCTACCATTGCAAATGGATTAATGGAACCAACTGTATTACCAACAATCCATAATTATAGTTTGTAGTTGTTAGGAAGTATACTTAAAAGTAAAACTTCAGATAAAATAGTTGTATTATTGTGATAATGCATTGTATGTCACATATGATGTTGCTAATTTTATTTCTTTTTTTTTTTGTCACACCAACCCTTATCTCTCTTTTTTAATTTTCTATTATGTGTCATCAAAATGTCTCCATGTCATCCATCTGTAACAAATCACTAAATGCTTGATAGCCTGCTTCCACTCCACCAGCTCCAGCACCGATGCCCAGCACATCTGGGACTCAACCTGGCAGTACTGCCTCTGCTGCCCCTGCACTACCTGCACCCTCAGGAAGCCCTACCCCAATAGCTGGTGCTGTGGTGCTCTCCAGGAGTACTGAAGGAGGTGGGGAGATTTCATCATCTGCCAGGAGATGCCAGGGCTGGTGCGTACAGACATGCTGGCGTACTCCTACACTGGATGGAGAGGTTGCTCTTCCTCATAGTTTGTAGGAAGAGAAGAAATTTAAGCACTCCAACAGCCAGCAATGTAAATGGATGGTGATGACTGTCCTGCAGGTGAAAGAAATGCAGAGCTATGGTTCTTTCCTACTTCCCTGCTGCACATTCCTATATTGCTTTCCCTTTGTTCTTCCCCTTGCTTGCCCCCATTTTACCACTTTCCTACTTACCCCATTTTAATACCTATAATCTGGTAAAAAAATAGAATCGCACAAAACACACATAAGTAACAAACAAAAAAAAAACAAAACAATGGAGCCCTTCACTGTTTGGCCTCTATGTTTGCACAGAGTTTGGCATCGAGCACCAATGCATGGGATGGTGAACGACTCTACTGTGGTATGGTTATCTCGATGCAATACTGCTTAAACATGCTGCACTATGTCAACACACAGTAACACATGATGCAGTATAAAGAATAATTTCATTACATTATCAGTACTTTAAAAGTATTACATACAACTAGATTCTAACTCTGTTTCATCTGGGCTCAAAAAGAAATGTGTCAATGCATTTACACCTGCTGCTACAGAGTCAGCTAAGCAGCAGGTGTGTTTGATATGCTCAATACTGAGAACTCTCAGAATTTTAGCAATGAAGCTCACATTTGCACAATGCTTAACTGCATACAAACAGGGAAAGTGGTAACACTTTGCCAACCATTAAGCAAACTCACTGCTTGGCAGTGCACTATGCAAAGTGGACAATAGCATGTATTACTTTTGTTTACTATCCATTTAGTGTTCATGCCATGAAATTACATGTGGAAACAATCAGAATTAAGACACTATCTAAGAAAAAGACCCATTTACAATGCAGCCATCTGTTACCTCCTCCCATGCACTGCAACCTTAGTCTCTCAGTGCTTATTCACAAATATATCAACTACACTACAGAAATAAATAATAAATGCTTTCTTATATGCCATGCACATCTTTATAATGACAATAGATATTCAGATTTTCCAGTAGTTGTAGTAATGTGGATAGCTGTTTGCATATAGTTTGTAAAGCTGTCTCTTAAAGTATGCCTGCACAGTGGAAACACAACAGAAAATACTATACATTGCACACTCATCAATCTGGTAACATGCAGAAGTTTAATATCTTGATAGTTGGGCATGGCTAGCTATCCATTTCATGCTGACCTCCCAGCATCTTTACTCTAACATCCACTACCGGTGTCATCCACTATAAGTTGTCCTGCAGCCTTGTAAAAATCAGACTTGTGCCATGGTGCTTGCATAAAATAGAGTTTTCTTGTCTGGGTACTTAGGTAGGGGTTCTGTTATCACTGCAGTCAACTGGGGTGTGTGTATTTTGGGTCTATATTAGATAATCAAACTTTCACAATTTCGACTGTCATATGGTCGACACCATATGATTGAACTGTTAAAAGTTTGAAAATCTAATAAAAAAAATAAACTACATAAATAACTTACCTGAAAATTTTAAGCAGGGGGGGTTGTGCCCCCAGCACCCCCACATGGGGGGCTGTGCCCCCCACACCCTCTGATCTTTAAGTAAACCAATTCCGAGATCGCACTACAGTGCAGAAAAGGGAAATCTTCCCATTCCGTGCTGTACAGCGATCTCCATTAAAATGTTCAAACTTTCAAAAATTCGGTCATATGGTGTTGACCATATGACAGTCTAACTTTTGAAAGTTCGATCATCCATTATAGACCCGTGAATTTTTGTGCACTTGCTTAAGATTAGAGAGAGCATTTTGCACTAGCATGTGGGACACTGCTATTACCATCTTCTCCTCACCAGACACTGCTGCTGATGTCATCACCTATAAAGTGTTGTCTGGCAGTCTCCAGGTCAGACTTGTGCTGTGGAACTTGCATTAAATACAGAGTTCTCTAATCGGTTTACTTACATAGGTAGGGGTTCTGCTCTCTAGTGGTTGAAGCTCAGATTGCTACATACGTGTGTTTGCAGGTCTTGCACCACTGGATTTGAGCATAGTGGGAGTGTTGTCAATGTTGTAATTAGTGGGGAATTCCACTTTGCAGAACGCAAAAATAATGACACATTTTTTGTGTTTATTTTTAGACAGCGTGGCTTTGGCACTGATCATTTGTCTGGTTTTAGTCCCTCCTGTAAAACATTACCATCATTGGTGGACTCGATGATTGCACTCAATATGAAATAATCAGTAAACTTGGTAAGCCAAAGGCTGTATACTTTAGCCTGGACTGTTGTGAAATAGATTCCAAACAGTGAAGGGCCCAGCACAGATCCTGTGGTATGCCAATGGTGATATGTCTACTGGTAGAGGTTGATTCACCAACTTTCACAGTATGTGTTTTCTTGATGAGTGAATTGGTTAACCATCTAGTGATGTAAAGGTTAATCCCCAGCTGGGAGAGATTCTCAATGATACCTGAATGAGAGATTATGTCCAAACCCTAGGCCAGATCAAGATAAGTGGTATGCACTGTCTTACCTTCATTCAGGCCTATCACACAGAAACAATGGGCTGTGACAACATCACAGATCACCTACAGTGTGACTTAAAACATACAGCTACCTGACACAGTTGGATACACAGTTCAACACACCCTCCAGATGGAATATATTCCCATAGAAGTGTTTACACCAACATGCATATATCTGAGTTGGGGGGGGCAGCAACTGATGCATGCATGTACAGACACATCCTGACTTTCCTCATCTGTGAGGTAACTTCAATATATAAATAAAAACAACACAAACCAAGTGAACACATGTAAAATGGCAGATCAAAGAACGAAGGCTGATACAGTGTAATGTTAAGCGCTTTTCATTTACTAAAACAGCAAATTCTTCAGATTTGTCTGAAGAAGTTTGCTATTTTAGTAAATGAAAAGCACTTAGTATCAGCCTTTGTTCTTTGGTTTGCCATTTTACGTGTGTTCATCTGTGAGGTAGACCAACATGTAATCATGGACCTTTGCTAAGTGGAAAATAGTAATATTCTGGCTGGGTGCAACAGATATGTGTGAGTTCTAAATGCTACATACTTGTCTGTTACATCGGTTAGATGTCCTCAAAGAGGTCATTGAGGGCATGCATGATGACAACACTATCATGCTGTGGAACTTGACCAGGCCAAGGCATTTGACACAAATCCACACTGAGGGATTCACTCAACACTGTCAGATGTGGCCATAAACACCTACCATGTGGGGAGACCACTGGATCACATGCATGGTATCTAACTATGTTGAAATGTGTGAAGTGACCTATATCTCGAGTCCAGTGATCAGGTCCGTACATCAGGGCTGTCTACTAGGCCCTTTCCTGACCATTATTTAAGTCACAGGGATCAAGAGTGACATATACATCCTATGTCCAAACAGCTGTCTGGAGGACTACAGATTGTGGGCAATCACTGGGTCCAATTGTGATATTAGTATAATACAAACAGTATCAACAAACAGCAATGACAATACATGATATGAAACAAAAACATGTAGAGATTTGTTATGTTATAAAAACAAATGCACAACCCAGTGATAATGTAGCCATCACACTCTATAAGTAGACCAAGTGGTATGTGACCAGAGTCCTGCATTCAATGGTATATGGGACATCCACCAGTATGTAATAACAGTGGTGACTACTTCCTTGTATGTAACACAGTTACTGAGTATGTGCAGGACATCCAAATCAAAGGAAATAATACCTCCATAATTTACAGCCTTCATCATTCCAATAACTGAGTACAAGGCACCCTTTTTCATGTACCTCCCTACACATCTTCCCACTGAAGTGTACCACCTTTGCCACAGTGAGCTGTGGCACATCTTATTGGCCATACCTAGGTATTATTTTTGTTGTATAAACATTAATGCCCGATGGTGTGGAACCCCTTCAAGGTGTTATATCAGATGCATGTGTGATATCTGTTCCTGTGATGCACACAGTACATTAATAGCTGTTTGACAACATTGATGACATGGGTTACATTCGTGACAGTGTGGACTGTGCCATATATATATATATATATATATATATATATATATATATATATATATATATATATATATATTCTGTCATACACATGAGTCAACTAGCCTGTATTGATCATAATGTCACATACAGGCATAGCAGTGTCATTCCTAACACCTCCAGCAGATGTTACAGTGTCAGGACTGTCTGCTTGATTATCGTCATAGATTGCTGACATGTCATAATAGTTGTACAAGTATGCTCAGCAGAACCATCTATGATCACTCAGAATCACATGTGTTATGTCAGAGAGAGATACCTTCTCCATTGTTCATGTTAGGATGCTTATATCACAAAGACATCTTCTCTATTGTTATGTCACCTTGTCTGACAGTCACATAATATATATTTTCACTGTGCAGTTTATACTGTATGATGTTGATATGTGATTAGTACTCCTACTACAACTGTCTTCCATTTACAAGCCCTCATCTGCTGTACATTACGATGTTTTACCTGTCCTCTTTCCATGTGTTCATTCCTACAATTCATCTGTGTGTCTGTGTTCACTATATACACCTCCTATGACTGTTTATTTTAAATGGCAGTCCATGTCCCATTACATATCATTTACACAACTTTTTACCGAATGTCTGGAATGGGATTCCACAATACTCTGCACTGTATACACTGCCCTTTAATGTATTTGTACCATATACATTGCTATATGAAAAACCCTGGTAATCATTGTGGCATTCTCTGCAATCCCGCTAACCTAGTTTGCTCATAGGTAAACAGGTTTGCTATCCATGTTGCTTTACATAGTTTTCTGTATGGCAACACTGTTACCAGCCATGAAACCATGCTTATTTACTTTTAAATGAGATGCATGATATGAACATGTAATTAGTGCTGCTCCTCACCTCACAAACACGTATACTCTGTGTAGGCTCTGTGTGAAAGCCTACAAGGAGATTATTGAATCCTACCATATCTGTGTTCTTTGTCTAAGTTAGGCTTAGAATATTGCTCCATAAAAGTTTGCATGGTAACTTTTTAATGTATTTGGTTTGGCATTTTTAATTTACTTGTTTGGTTTAGGGAGATATGCTGCTTAAATGCATTTGACCCACTTATGGGAACTGACTTTTGTTCTGGAGAAGTTAACTTCGTATCTGAGCTCATTTAATCAGCTAGTGAAAAACAAGTTTGTGTCCTAATATCTGTCACCACTTCTAGGATTTCAGAATTTGAGATCCATGCACTTTGACATAGCCCTTTTCACCAAATAAATACCTCTGAACTTGCAGGCATTGAGAATGTCATCCAGCTAAAAATCTGGGCATCTAATTAACATAAATTTTGAATACCAAACAGCACAGTTCTTTTCCCACTTCCAGTCTGCTTTTCAAGCTTTTTTCGTAGGTGTTACCTGTTCAAGACATACACCAGACTTTTACTTGACACTATGTCTCTACATTCATTAGCACTATAAGCCAGACTGTGGCATGCAGACCAGAGTACAAACAGCAGAAAATTGTCATCAAGTACAGCTCTGTGTACAAGAGAAACTGGATCTTCATATACGCTTCCATTGTACATTGGTTTACTTGAACGAGTAATAACAAATATATGCTACCACAGTTTACAAGCACATCTTTTCCTTTAATATAAATATGGGTTTTCCTCATCTTATGTCTGCTGGTTGGCAACTTCTTGTTTCACAACATAATGATATTGCACTGATTACATTTACAAATGTTGCACAGGTAACATTTTACTGTACCATTGTTCTGCTGTACATTATATGGCACCAACTGTCACTAAACACCACATTGCATATATTACTGACAAAACACTGTATGCCATTTTTTGTTATAGCTAAGGATGTGACTGAAACCTGCCTGCTTTTTAACAAAGGTAGGAAACAAAGAGCTGCTGACCTTATGATGGGGGCTTCTCTGTTTACAACCCTGTAAAGTTATATGAAATTGTGCACCTCAGGTATCTATATCTATATCTATGCATTCACATGTGCACACACATATATATGTATATATAAAATACATTTAAAATAGCAGAAATACATAATTTTGGGACACAGAATGCCAAAAAATGAACATCAAAACCATGAATGATCGATGGCATAGGATATCAGTGCACAAAGTGTCGAAAATGCACAATGGAGGCACAACAGCAATGTACAAGGAAGTCCTGGCATGTGAGGAAATAAACTGCAACCGCCAAATAAATTATACAGTGTAGAAACATTTATAAACAACAGAAACATCAACTAAAATATTATGGGATGATGTGCATAACCACAATGAATTGCACCATAGAACATACACGGAATGACACCGCTCACCTACACAACTGAGATCCAACTGGCATGTAGGAACATAATCACGCATAAATTTCAAACAAAACACAGTAGATGTGTATATATACCAAAAACTGATATAACTAAACCTATAATACAAACACATAGTGTGAAATCATCCATAGGAAAAGTGGTAGACCAGATCAGCAACAGATCAGTAACAGTGAGAATGCAATGTTCTGTGTCATTGCTGTTTTGTAAATGCGACATTATTGTGCTGATGGTGACTGTTTCCTATATTATGTATTTTCACTATTTTGAATACATGTGTGGAGGGGTATGTATGTACATGCATATATATGCGTGTGTGTGTGTGTGTGTGTGTGTATGTATGGATTCACTTTATAATCTCAAAATACTGAAATATTGAATTTTAGTATCTCGAGACTATAAAGCCGAAAAATCAAAATACCGAAACCCCAAAAGCAGGAAATTCAGAATCGTGACTTTTAAACACATCCTACACCACACAAACAAACACGCATACACCTTCCTCCCCACACTTCAACCAACAAACAAAACACACACACAAACACAACAACACAAATACACTAACCTACCCTACCTGCGCCCCCCACACCCCCGCTACTTATATATACTAACTCCAAGGTCACACTAAAAAGACAAAGACACAAAACCCACCACTACACAATCTACATTCCCCTCACACAAACACACATCACGTACGTACAAACACCACCATTCTCAACACTTACACACTCACAGTCTTACCTACATACTGTAACCTACACCTACAACTTTCCAGCACACTAACATACACTAAAATCCCTACCCAAAACCCTTAAAATATAAACACTTACCTGAATCTCCAGCTATCCATTAACACAGTGCACCACCATAATCACTGATTCAACATTTCCAGATTTGGTTATGTGGTCTTTTGAGGAACTGGGCCATTTTAGTCTCGAAATACTGAATCTGCATCTATCTGAATCTGTATATATATATCTATATATATATATATATATATATATATGTATATATATATATATATATATATATATATATATATATATATATATATATATATATATATTACAGGTCTGCATACACACACACACACACACACACACACACACACACACACACACACATATATATATATATATATATATATATATATATATATATATATATATATACACACACACACACACATGTATATATATATATATATATATATATATATATATATATATATATATATATATATATATATATATATATATATATATATATATATATATATATATATATATTTTTTTTTACCGGTCTACTTTGTTTCATTGAAAGCTCATTTGACTGAATTTTAGTTCACCCTGACCAAATCGCTGAAAGCTCAAATTACTGAAAACTCATTTCACCAAATCTCATTTCACTGAAGTGAAGTACTGGCACTGTGTAGAGTACTGTAAGGCAAGTAAAAGGTATATGCCCTTTTCCCCACTGTAGTGTGATCCTGGAGTTAGTATATATAGTTAGGGGGGTGTGGGGGGCACAGCCCCTCACCTAGTTTGGTTTTATACTATATTTCAACAAAAGCTTCAAAACAACAGATTTTAAATCACAAACATGCACACTTACAACACCAGTGAATAACTCTTTGCAGAAGACAATACAAACCCAAACTAAGTGGAGGGCTGAAATGTGATTCAGTGAAATGAATTTTCAGTAATTTGAGCTTTCAGTGATTTGGTTTGGGTGAATTGAAATTCAGTGAAATGAGCTTTGAATGAAACAAAGTAGAACCATATATACATATACATATATATTATGATAAGAACCAAATCCAGGACCTACAAATTACTAAAAGTATCATTATGTTAAGCTATAAGAACTAGTAACTACTCATGTACATTTTAGTTACTATTTGCATGCCTTCTCATGTATATACCTACAGAAAACCCCAACTCCAGTATTTGCCACAGTTTTGTATTTCATAGGACTTGCATCTTCCACATGACTTCATCTTTGTTGTTACTGAGTTATTTATTTCTTCAGGTGCCTTATGGTTATTGTTTCAGGAAGAATGGGAAGTTATCATTTCTCATTATTTTAATGCATACTTACCCTTGATGTCCATTCATAAGTGAATGCAGTGAAAATGGAAAATTGTCTGATCTTGTTTCCTATGTTAATATATGTTACCAAGTGCTATAACTGCAATGTGATGCTTTCCTACCATGGAACCTGCAGTCCCCTTCCATGTCTAGCTATTTATGTCATTTCATTTGCTCTTTTTTTCTTTCCTTTGCCCTCTACATTTCTGTCATTCTATTCACATTCTATAAGCACAAAGAGCTGTGACCTTACCACATCTGCAAGATTCCTTTAATAACTTAACATGGCTAATCCCCAGAAAGTAATTTCTCTGAACGTTAGCTGGATTTGCAGCTCTTTAACCAGATATTCTGGTTTCCAGCAAATTAAACACGACACAGAAGAGACTGACTTTCTTCACAAGACACATCTGCCAGAGAATAAACTAAATTCCTGAGGTGACATTCTTTTTTTTACTTTTTTCCCTTTTATACTAGAGTTAGGTATAGCTGAGGCACTGTAGACATTGGCTCCTGAATTCCCTTTTGCTTCTAGGATCAGACAGGTAACAGATATGTTATATTTACATGAACATTCAGGATGCCAATACCATTCTAGTTTACTGCTCTCCTGATGTGACAACCTGCTTTTTATTTTTTTATTTATTTTTTAATTATCTTCTACGTTATTTCACTCCCCTCTTGCCCTTTCTTCTGTCCCAAACCCAAGGTTATAGACACTAAAATACATAAAATCCTGATGTGCAGAAATAACTGCTGCTTGACTGAGTTGGATAACTTGTCTGGAAATGTTCCTTTCCTGGGACTGGAGGAAGTAGACACCATTACCACCGGCAGAGACACATCCTCCTTCTTCTGTTGTTATAGACTGCATCGCCTGGCACTGTCCTCATGTTTATTTCCTTCCTTATGTTACATTTGTTCTGTGCAAATCTTGACATTACCTCTAATGTATGTAATTTACCTTTAATTACAGGCACTTACACCAGTATGGGTCATGTCCATATATTATCATACAGTCTATTTAGTCTGTTTTTTTTTGTGGTTTTGAATTTGCAGAACTCTGAATGCCTGTCCATCTTTTTGACTAGCCCATGTTTGTAGAATTTTTGTAAACTCTACCCATATATCCTTTTGTGGGAGACCGTTCCAAGCAGATACTGTCTTAATCATAAACCTCCTTTTTGCCTAGGTTCATATTTATCTCCCTTTATTAGGAGAACTCTTCCTTCTAAAAAAAAAAAAAAAAAAAATCACACTTGTACCTTACTCACTTTTCATTATGGTTACAGATCTTAGAGTGACATTATTTCTCTTTGTTCTACATTATACAAATTTAATTCCTTTAGTCTCTCACTGTAGCACATTAGCAGAATATATACATATGGTCCATTACCTTCTTAAGTTTTCACTTCCATAACTGTGTAGAATAATTCACACTTTGTAAAACCACTGCCGCATTTTATTAACTTCTTATATGCTGTATATTCTGCCCACTACACATGCACCTAGTTTTTCCATGTACCTTGTTACTTTTGTCTGACAGCTGTCCCTTAGCTGATTTGATTAATCCCACATCTCATTTCAGTTTAGTTATACCAGTATCCTCACTGCCCCAACATTATAGACTGTAGTTCTATGGTTCAGAACCCAAGTGCATTATTTAGCTTTATTTATTGAGTGATTGTTTTCTGAATGACTTATGGATTGATTGAGTGATTGGACTGTACAGTTGATAATTTAAACTTATGTCTTGTAATTTTCAGTATTTGCCATCCTTCATGGGCACCTAACATGTACAGATATTGTATAATTTACAAAGCAGCAAGCCTTCCCTTCTTTTACATCTGTGTCACCTCTGAAGGTGCCATCAGGAATGGCTGTATTACTAGCAACTGAAACAATGGACTTATCACTTTCCTGTCATCAGTGTGTACACCATTTGTTATGTCCTTCTGCGTTCTGTCCCTTAAACAGTTTCTCAGTAAAACGAATGCTGCCTTGCTACTCATTTACATACAAATCTCCCATGTTTAATAGTGTTGTAGGTACTGAAGTACAGGACAGCCATCTTCACCATCAAATGTATTCAGAATTGCTACGCAAATACTGAGTTTTGAAATTTAGTTGATTTAAGATATTTTATGATTCTTTTAAGAACACTTTCGTTAGTGTTATTTATATGATTGTATTAATTTCAGAATGATTGAAACTAGGTTGTGTCCACATTTCCCACTATTTTGAGACTTTGCCTGTTTCTGTTACACTGTTAGAACAACTCATATGTGTACCTAGCTCCTCCAACAGTTCCTGTAACCATCACAGATGTATCTTGTCTGGCCATGTGCCTTTTACTTGCATAAAGTAAATAAAAAAAACTACTGTAGTCAAATAAATAAGTAAATACTGCAACAAACAGTTCTAAGTGTATTAAAAATATTTCCTTGACACCTCTGCAATATAGTCATACTGCTGAGATGCCAAGGGAATAAATGTTTTTTTTTTTTCAAATACAATTGGATCTGTTGGTAGTAGTGTTTGTTTACTACAAGAAGACAGAATAGTGTCTATTTGTTTGTCCTATAACCTCCCAGTTCTGTATGCAGTCCCATATCTACCATCCATAAGTGAGAATAAGAAGCATAAATATGAGTTTAAAACATTTGCTTTTCGTTTGATCTTCCTCATCATAACAATTGCCTCCTGTGGTATACTGAGAGCTATCAGAATGCTGACAATACTTAAATAAAACAAAAACTGCTGTAAATTCACCCATATTAATAAATATCAAATACAACCATAGAAACACACTTATTATGTTACCCAGTAAAATATTCATAAGCCTTTTAATAAAAATTTCATAAAAAAGTAAAACGGCTGAGCACTTTCATCTTATTAAGTGTTAGACTTCAGCAAAGCATAAACAATAAGCAGTCTCAGATATTTAAATTTAAGAACCCATTATGTGACCAGGAAGTAGAATGACAACATATCCTTTCGGTAATCACTAAGTAGTATATACTTCTACAAATTGCCAGAATACATAGATAAAAATAGTTGCAAATCACTAAAAAATGTTTAATCAACATCACCATTACACGTGGTAGTAAAAAAAAAAAACTTACATAATGCATAAGAGCAAAGTGTAAGACACAAAACAAAAACGAATGAAAACACTTTTACCCACTTTAACTTTAAAAGGTTTACAAATTCTATACTGACATTCTTATTGAGACCTGGAGAACCTGTTGCATCAGTTCTGAGTTGCCATAGTAACTCACAAAATTCAGTTTATTTTTCAAGTCACACCTACCCCTGGAGTGATTTTGTACATTTTCAGATACATGCCTGTACTGGAACATACCTCTCTGGACTATATGAAGAGACACATGACTGTCAGATTATGTGTCTCAGGCAGGTATGACCCTAGCCCTAAGCGGCATTCTACCTTTACCCAGGATGATGCCATGATATAAAAAACATTGATGGACTTCAACAATTGGCTTAGCTTCTGATGTCAATTCAGGGGGATCCAGTATCTCTTAGCCTGGGCTTACATGGTAGACAAGCCATGCTGCTTTGCCAGAGATGGCCCGAACCTGTGTTCTGTAGGCTGATGGATATTGACAAAGGTACTTGCTTTCCCCATAGTGCCTTTGTTAGGCAATGTGAAAGTAGCAAAAGTTCCAGCATAACAACACTGGCGGAAAACTCAAAGTTCTGCCACTTAATGCTAGGAGTCTAAACATGAAACTGGATTGGAGGAAATGGCCAACCTGCTAGCTGACAGATTTGGTATAAACTTCAACCCTCCTGTCCCCATCGGCCATACCCCAAAACATAGCTGACACCATTTCCCTGCCTAGTATCTCTAGACATCAAGTCATATCTGTGCTCTCCAAGGCTAAAAACCTCACAGGTACCAGATAAAATCCCAGGTTGCTTACTAAGCAATCTAAAACAGGACCTAGCAGCCCAAATTAGTGTCCACTTTAACCATAGCCTGAGAACTGGTTTTGTTCCAGTGGAGTGGAAAACTGCTGCAGTAATCCCCTTGCACAAACCAACCCTCGCATCTATAGACTTACAAGTCTATCCAGTCTCATCTGCAAGGTCCTGGAAAGAATCATCATGGACCTTATCAACAAGGACATTGGTGACCCTCAAACTCTAGACCCAACCCAATTTGGCTTTGTTAAGGGTAGATCATGCTTATTAAACCTAGTAGACTTTTTCGAGAAAATCACTAAAGCCCTGGTTGAAGGTAAGACAGCGTCTACCACCTATCTTGATCTGGCCAAGATTTTGGCACAATCCCTCTCTTAGGTATCATTGAGAAACTCTCCCAGCCCTTACATCACCAGATGGTTAGCCAATTGGCTCACTGACTGACAGAACACATACTGTCAAAGTTGGTGACTCAATCTCTAGCAGTAGAGCTGTCATCAGTGGTGTGCCACATTGATCTGTGACGGGCCCTTTACTGTTTGGAATTTATTTCTTGGAAGTCTAGGCTAAAATATATGGTCTTTGGATTAATAAGTTTGCTGATGATTGCAAATTGGGTCCAATCACTGAGTCCACAAATGATCTAAACTTATTACAGGAGGGGTTAACACAGATAAACGATTGATGCCAAAGCCACATGGTCTGAAAGTAAATGCAAAGAACTGCCATTATTTTTGCCTTTGAAAAGTGGAATTTCTTGCTAATTTTAGCATTGACAACCCCCCCCCCCAACCTCAAATCCAGTGGTACAAGACTTGGGAACACATGTAGATTGCAATCTGAACTTCGACCATGAATTTTCCACAGTTGTAAGGAAAGCCTTCTATATTGTGTACCTCATAAGTCAGACCATTGTATCCAGGTCTGAGGATGTTATAACACCACTGTAGCTGACTCTCATCAGAACATAAATGTACAATGCTCCCTTTTCCACATACTTCACCAGACACCTGCAGCAGCTGGTGAGACCACAGGGGTTTCTCAACAAGAAAATACAAGGCCTATAATCCATGCCATGATGTATGTAGATAGACTGAAAGCCTTGTCACTGTTTTCTGTATTGTATAGGATGGGGTGACTTGTGGCTGGTCTACAGGCCAGTCTCTGACCCTACCCTGATGGAAATGCTGCACATCTGCAAATCTAATAGCACAAGAGTCACTCGCTCTAGGGATCTTAACCTAGCCTGTGACATTAACAGAACATGCTTGAGAGACAGCTATAGAAGATGACATCAGCAGAGTCTGGTGAGAGGAAGATGGTAATAGTAGTGTCCAACATGCTGGGGTAAAATGCTCTCTCTAATGTCAAGCTAGTGCACAAACAAACACACACACACACACACACACACACACACACACACACACACACACACACACACACACACACACACACACACACACACCAGTTGACTGCAGTGAGATTAGAACCCCTACCTAAGTAAGATTAGAACCCCTACGTAAGTACACGGGCTAGAGAACTCTGTACTTTACGCAAATGCCATGGCACAAGTCTGACTTTTACAAGGCTGCAGGAGAATTTATAGTGAATGACATCATCATTAGATGCTTGAGAGAAGATGTTGGGAGGCCTGCATGAAATGGCTGTTTAAGCATGTCCAACTGTCACAATATCTGCTGGCAGGGAGACAACATCCACGTGAGCATAGGTTAGCCACATCATCTGATGTTTGCCAATGTGGCCGTGCCCAATCATGCTCCTGTAGTGGGACTCCTTCCACTGCTCCATCAGTGGTTGAGGTGTCCACACCCAGACATGGCAGGCCTTCGGGTCATGGTCCTGGGCATATTCACGAGGAGAATTTATCCAGCAGACATGAGTCACATTCAGGTAGCAGCAGTGCATCTGACCATGAGCACTGACATGCCAGTGCAACTCCTGGCAAAGCCAGTTCTTATGGTCGGGTATAATGATGATGAGCTGCCACCTCTACCATGCAGGGCTCACACCTGTCCAACATATCAAGATGTAGAGCTAGAACAGAGCTTGGCTGTGTTCTTGCAGAGCCACACATCAATTTCACCTGGAGTGCCCATACAGACACACACACACACACACACACACACACACACACACACACATACACACACACACATACACACATAACAGTTACATAGGTCAGTCCTGAGGCTTAAAGCTCATTCTGTCTCAGTGGCTATTTAATACTTTATCCAAATGTCTGCCTGTTTCTCTTTCTTACTCACATGTACTCACTTACCTTTTGTGTCAGCCTAGGCTTCCTGAGGACCCACCCCATCACCATATAACACCCTCTACAAATGATGATAACCATGCCATATCCTAGTTTTCTATCTTTTGGATTCAGGGATACACAAGTTTTGTTTCTAATGCTCAGGGTACACAGCTGAATTAGTGCTTAGTATATCTGTGTTTGTGATGCTGTTTTGCTAATTGTACTGTTTTCTTACAGTTTTTTTGTAATGTGTACATGCCTCCCACACTCTTACAGCAACAAAGCTGGACCAAGCCACAAATAAAAGTGGGGAAAAGGCTGAACAATATGGTGACTTTTTAAATATTGTGATCTTACAATGTTAGATGGTTGATAGAATCAAGCAGTTTTTGCATCACTATATTTAAGATTTTTCTGAAGGATATGAAGTCTAAAACTGAAATGTGTGTCATTAATTTCTAACTTCTCTCTTTAATGAATTGCCAGTGAAGCCAAACTGAGGAAAATCTGTGACAATCAATACTTTTGAGAGGTATGAATGTGTGAATCTTTGGTGTCTGAAGCCTATTACTTGATAGAGGACATGTATTCATGTAAGCCACTGCTGTCACATGTTGAAGCCATTGCTGTAAAAATCAACCACTTTTTACTGACTTACGTTACCAAGTAACAGTATGCAAGGATATGCCATTCATTTGTATTATTACACATTTTTTTAATATTCCAGGTTCAGCACTTACCCTGTAAATCTGTCAGTTGCTACAGTTTTAGTTCAGGGCTGACTCTTTCTGATTCTAGGAACACACAGCCATGACATGGGTAGGCAAAGGTTGTGAGTGTTGCCTATCATCAGTGTTACTGTATGTATGTGCATAGGATGAAGGTTTTAGCCCCTTAGGTGATGAGTGAGTGTCTTATGCATTGTCTCTAATCCAATGTGAGTGCAAATTGAGCATGCCTACATCTGCCTACATCCACAGCAGATGCTGGTCTTCCTCTGACTCCTCACCTGCATGTGGCTGTGGTGACCTTGTCAGTGGTTGTGGGATGTGTGCTCCTTCCACTTGTTGATCCTGCTGAAGCTGTTTTCTCAGGATAATGTTGTGAAGCATGGCACGGATGGTGAAGATTTCAGTACTTGTACATGGATTGTACCTCAGGGCTCCCCCAGATGTATCTAGGCACTGGAACCACAACTTCAGCAGCCTAAACACATACTTTATGATATGTCTGGTTTGAGTGTGTGCCTCATTATAGCTTTCTTCAGTTGGTGTGTGTACATTTCTGATGGGCGTCATCAGCCACAGTTTCAGTGCATAACCTCCATCCCCCAGTAAATGACCCTGTGGGATATCATCCCTAGTAAACCTCTTAGACAGTTGGGTGTTGTGCCAGATATGTGAGTCATGGTAACTGCCTGGGTTACCAGCACACACATTCAAGATGATTCCCTAGGTGTTATACTCGACTTGACAATTAATGGAGTGGAAGCCCTTTTATATTTATGTACACCTTTCCCTTTTTCCTGGGTGGTGCTTTGATTTCTATATTTGTACAGTGTATGGCACCCATTTAGTCAGGGTAGTGTGCTACAGGGTAGGACTGCTGTATATTTGTGGCCCTGTCCTCAGGTGTATGGAGAAAATATATGTAGTCACTGGCATGTTGGAGCATAGCATTTAGGAAGTGATGTAGGATCCTGGATGCTGATGCCTGTGACACTCCCAGCATGTCCCCTGTTGGTCTCTGAAAGGTTTCTGTAGCTAAAATTCTAAGTGCTACACATACATTTGTCTCCAGTGGTATTGGTTCCTCTCAGTTTGCCCTTGGTCTGAGTTGAGGATGACAGAGGTTGCAGAGTTCCTGTAGTGTGTCTGCATCCAGCATGTAGCACTCAAACTTATCACAATCTGCATGAGGTGGAAATTGTAAACAGGGTATAAAAACCCTTCTCCTTGGCTGTGATCTATTAGCAGCAGCACCAGTAGCATAGTCTTCAGCCTGTTGCACACACACATAAATTAAAGTAACAGCAGCCCCTAACATCTTTTCTGTGTAGACTCCTTTCCATGGCTGTATTCCATTAGGTTTTGGAATTCACAGGAAAAACCAGCACTGAGTCTACATGGTTGCTTTATAGCTTGTTGAATAGCTCCTCCATCTTGGATTGATTGATTAGCATACAGTTCAGCTACTTATGCTATAATTAGCATACCATGATGTTTACAGTGTTTGTGCAGCTCTACATGCCATGTAGAACCCCTTACTGAATACAAAATGGTTTGCTATTGTGTGCGCATCGTGGCGTGATATACACATGGTCTTAGTGGATTGTGAAGGCTTTATTGAATCCAGCCCTGTGTTTTTATTAATGTTGTGTTCTTTTTCTGCAGGCTTGTATAATATTTAATATTGGTTGTTCTCTGTATATTTCATCTGTGCATATCACTCTTTATGTTTTTTTTTTCAGAATATATTCTGATTGTGTCCTCAGGCAGTGGCTAAAAGGACTCTTTGCAGATCAGTTTACTATCTTGATTAAAAACACAGAATACTGTTATTGACTACAACTGATTTAGATAAGTCACATAATAAACATGTTGTGGTTTCATTTTGATAGTGCAGAAGCTAGTTTGTTGGTAATGCCACCAGTAATGTGAACTACCCACCATCTACCTCATCCAAATATGCTGCTCACCTTATATAACTGTACAACTCTGTTACCTCAGAATAGGTAGTCAGTGATGTTTTTGTGTATTAATCTTCATCCACTCAATCAGTGTAATCTCCATTTTATTAGTTTTTGGTATACGAGTCATTGTGTTGATTTTTACGTCTGCTAACTCTAGCTTCAGTTGCTTTTATATAATTGCTTTGTGTTTCAAGTATTTTTTTATTGTAATTGGGTCATGGCTGAAAAAAAGAAACCCTGTAGTTCAGCATGCCTACTTGTTCAAAGTAAGTAAAATTAATTAATAAAAAAACATCTTGAGAAAGCATGAAAAGTTTGCAGTGGAGAAAGGATTTTACTTCATGATGTAAATTTATTTTCAAATGGATTTGTTTGTGAGAAGTATGAAAATGTAACTAGTAAAGTTAAAAAAAAAACATGAAGTACAAATGTAGACAGAGAGGCAATAAGTAGATGAATATATGTTAATGGCTTGGAAGCAATAAACCATAAGCGTGGGAGAATGGGAGAAAGAAATAATTCTCAGTGGTTAAGCTATGTTCTGCATCTTTTTGTTTCTTTTTATTGCTTTTGTTGACCAGGGTAGTCTAATAAAGCTATGGTAGCATCTTTTGAGTGGAGGCCCGGGGAGAAAAGCTCTTGTAACAAAATAGTCAACTTTATACAAAAGAGAAAAATGTAATGCTTAAAGTTACAATATGGATGTACAATAACTGGGGTCTGTGTGATGTCATCGAACAGCGACATTGTTGAACATCATCTCATCGACAATGCAGGCTGTTGAATCATTCTGAGTGAGATTGTGTTACAGTAGGGACCAGGAAATTTGCCATTTTCCACACTGTAGTGCTATCTTGGAGGTGGTAGATATAATTAGCAGCGGGATGTGGGGATTCAATGGAATGAATTGTCCATGAGATGATGTTTGACAATGTGGCTGCTCGATGATATGACATAGACCCTAATAACTGAAAGGCAGCTATACTTTGCGAAAATCTGCAATCAGTAAAATATACAGTGAAGTTTAAAATGTCAAATTCCAATTTTAAATTTATGGATAGGAGAAATAAAAGAGTGGGTGTAGGAGATATGAATAAAAAGCAGAGAGTGTAGAAGAGGAAAAGTAAATAATGTTCACATTTGTTAGGTTATATAGAGAAAAAGAAAGCTGTACTGAAGTTGAGGTAGATGTAGACATTAACAAGTATGAGTTGGAATTTGCTGGACAGAAAAACTTGTCAGGTGGTAAGCAGATGCAATGGAAGTGACAGTAAGAGCAAAGGGATAGAAGACAGCAAGAAATTTACATTGTAGAATTTGCTTTGTTGAAGTATATAGAGGTAATGAAGGTGTGTAAGGGCCATGATAGTCTATCCTGGGGAGGTGCAGGAACAAAGCCAATTTTTTTAAAGTGTTGTATTAGCAAGTTTTTGAATTTGGGTGGGCTGATTGTTTTGTTATCTGATGGTGTTAGGGTTGAATTCCAGATTTTGGAGACATAATTTGAGTATAAGAGAGTACAGTAGAGTTGGGGTTATCAGACGTGATTAATAGGGACTTGTCTGTGGACTGTACTGATCATGCTGGGGCGTAAGCCACTAAGGCTTGGGGTGCAGGACAGTTATGAGGTTTGTAGATTATATTATGAACAGTTCCTAAATGGGTGACAGAGAGATAGTATGGAAGTTCTAGCCAGACTAACTGTTTTAAGGCTAGGCAGTGGTGGATTTTAGCAAATTGGTTAGTGTCATATTTAGCTATCTTGTTATAGCATTGTTCAATTGTTGTTAGAGATTGTTGAAGGTTTCTGTAGATTGGGACAGCACAGAATAGTGAAGACAGGAGACATGCAGAGACTTTTTTTGCCATTGATACTTAAAAAGTGTTTGTTACAATATAGGACTCTAATTTTAATGTGGATTTTTTGACAGCTTATTGTCTTTGAATATCATACTTTAGGTGGTTATCCTTAAAGACACTAAGAAGATTTGTGTGGGAAACAAGTTGGATAGGTCTGTTGTTTGATGATGTGATGGAAAAGTTATTTTTTATGTAGGACATATATTTTGGTGCAAAGAACAATGACTTGGTTTTCTTAGCATTCAGCAGAAGGTTAGAATTACTGAACCAGGTTACTATAAAAAAAAATACTATAATACTATAAAAAAAAGCTTTTTGGGTCTTTTCCTGAAATTCTTGGAAGGACTTATCTGTGGTTATCAGTGCTGCATTATCAGCATACTGACTGGCAGTTGTATCAGCTGAAGCAGTATAGAGGCCATTAATGAAAATGTTGAATAGTATGGGGCCCAAGACTCAGTCCTACTGAGGTGAGCAAGAACTGTGATTGTTCTTTCTTCCATTTTACTGCCTGCAATCTGAGAGAGAAGTAGCCATGGAACCAGGAGATGGAGTGGTTGTCAAGGCCTAGTGAGGCTAGTCTGTGTGGTAAAATCTGATGGGATACAGTTTCAAACATGTTAGATAAGTCTAGGAATAGAGAGGAAACAAATTTCCAGAGTCCCCGTCACTATTGATATGATGGGTGAAATTAAGGAAAGCTGTGGTAGTGCTGTAGTACGGCCTGAAGCCAGTATTGTGGTGCAGCATTGAAGAGGAGGTTGTTATTTAATACGTATTTGAGAGGTTGTGACTCTCTCTCTCTCTCTCTCTCTATATATATATATATATATACTTTTCAAGGATTTTTGATAACTGAGAAAGAATGGTTACAGGGCAGTAAATACAGAATTCAGTGGAGTCTCCTCCTTTGTGTGAGGAAATAGTGAGTTTTTCCTCATAATAGGTATATCGTTTTCTTGGATAGATCTGTTTATGAGGATAGAGCTAGGGTATGCTAATGGGTCAGCATCCATGCTAATGTATTCTGAGGGAAGATTATCTGCAGCAAGTGTAGTGGTTTTCATCTTAAGAAATATGTGCATATATTTTTGATAGCAGAGATGGGATCTAGACTGATGTGGAAGACAGGAATTTTAGAGAATAGTTCTTTTGGGATGAGGTGGGGTTAGGTGGATGGTTGTTTATGAGTGAGGTGACTGAATGAATGAAATATGAGTTGGGTTAGTTAGAAATAACTTCAGTATGGTTGGTGGTAGTAGTAGGGGTTGGTTGAGATGATCTGCCTGTATTTAGAAATTTGCTAATGGAGGACCAGAATTGTTTGGGGTTCATAGCATCTGTATCTTGGATTGAAGTACAGTAAGTTTTTTTTATCAGATCTAATTGATTTTTTGGTGTGGCTGTGGATTTTTCTGAAGTTCTGAAGATTGGTCTCTGTTGTATTATGAAGCAAAGATTTCAAGGCTTTGCCTCTGTCTATCATAAGTTGTTTAGTATTTTTATGAGCTATGGGTCAGGGTTGAATTTGACTCTTTTTGTGTCTCTGTCTGGGGCTAACTGGTTTAATATAGTGAAAAACGTGTCATTAAAATATGCAACTGCTTCATCCAGAGGAAGAGTTTTAACCAGATACCAGTTGCAAGTTTTCAGTATTTCTCTGAATGTATCTTTGTTAAAGTGAGATAAGTTATGGACATGTTATAGATATAGATCCGTTTGGGGGTGAGTTGGCAACCTTTTAAGAAAGATTGGGACATGGTAACTCATACATTTTTGTGAGGGTGCCAGAGGAGATAATTTTATTTGTGTCAAATGTGAGGCCCCAGTCTAGAATAGAAGATCTACTGGCATGTTTGCTGTATCTGGTTATTGAGGTGATGAATTGTGTGATGTTGTATAGATTTATGGCAGAGATATGGTTAGGAGTAGAAGTGGAGAGCCAGTAAGTATTTCCAGCGCATAGGATGATGGTTTCTTGGTTGATATTTGTGGATAGTCAACACAGAAGATCCTGTAAAGTTGAGTTGTTGTTGGCTATATGTATGTATACAGTGATAAGATATTTTTATGATAATTGATTTTTAAGAGGGAAAGGAGTATTTTGCCATTGTTGAAGGACGGTGGGCAGATTGGGTATGGTGAGGGTACCAGTGAATTATTATATGGAAATGCTATGCCTCCTGCTTTTTGTGTGATCTGTCTAGTCATAAGATGTTATAGCCTGGGGGAAGTGTTTCATCAATCTTATTATTAGGCTTTAGCCAGGTTTTGGTTAAAGCTAAAATATTGGGGTTGTTTAGTGTAACCCATGTGTACAGCTCATGTATGTTATTGCATTTACTTTAGCAGTTTACATAATGAAGGAGATGTCTGAGGATAGGGTGAATAAGAGCTATTAAATTAAGAGGAGGTAGTGCCGGCATGGATATGGGGCTTTGAGGGCCAGGATGGAGAAATTATATCTCCAAGGAGGAACCAAAACATATAAATAATAATAATAATAATAATAATAATAATAAACATTTTAAAGGATCTGCATATGCCACACCTCACCGTGTCTATTAACTCCAAGATGCTGTAACCTTGGGTATAAGGGGGAAACTTCCTTACTACTGCAGTTCTATGATATTACTGTTAGCAGATGCTGTTTTTCAACTAAAACGGGAGCTGAATAAATCTAATTGACAAATCCTACTATGATCAGACCTGCTGTAGTCAAGCCATATATTCCTTGTTATTTTTGGTCAGTACACGTCTACCCATGAATGGTGGCAAGGTTTGCACATTTCTGATACAGTTATCATATATGCAAGTTTGCATTCTTGTCATCATGATATATGATCTGTGCAAATTTCTAAACAGATTTTTCAGATTTACATGCTGACAGGGACAGAGGAGACATTGCCTGATCTGCCAATGATACTTCAAAAACAGGAAAGACAAACTGAACCAACCACCGCTTACTCAGGAAAATGCCAGAGATAATCACAGTGTCCGCAGGTTCGGTAAACCAAATCCAAAATGGAGCAGAAATGCTGGAATAAAAAGGTTTTATTTTTAAGCTACAAACAAAGCTTTTCGTCAGTGCGATGCACCAACTTCATCAGAAAAAACAGCAAACTTGCGCCATTGCCCTAATTAGCTTTATATTAAAACATCTAAAAACACGCCCCCTTCCCTCAGGCTCACCTTAAAGGCACTGATGCAAAATGCATACTAACAACATGTTAAAATATATAACAACATGTTGAATATAATACAAATAAAATACAATAATATGATAAAAACAATGTATGATCACATATAATAAATAATAGACAAAATATAATAAACAATTCCCCTTTTTTATGTGGCTAATGAACTGACTGCCATCAAAAAATATCCAACATGGAATGAACTGAATGCTTGAATAGACAATGATTACTAATTAATGTAAGCAGTGGTTGGTTCAGTTGATCTTTCAATGATGACTGTGTGCCTGGCACTTGATTGTTGTATGCCACTGGACTGACTGTTCTAGTACTTCCCTCTCTGTTTCTCATATTAGGCTGGATTGACAAGCTTTATGTTTGTGCTTCTGTGTCTTCATTTACAGATGCTTCAGAGATTAGGTAAGAATGATGGAGAAAGGACCTGACCTCTTACAGCAGATGGATAAAGGTCTGAATATGTTTGACTATCAGCATTGGCACTGGGTAGACAGGGCTGGAGAGGATGGGAGTGAGTGGCTGATGCTGGCTTGCTCTCACTGGGGTAGGGAGACAGCTTGGCTCACTGAACTGATGACACCTGAAGGAATGCAGGTGTATTGCCATCAGCAAATGGAGCCCAGCGTGTCTGCACTGCAAAAGGTGTGCCACTTGGTCGGGACATTGTGTACATCCATGAAAGTATGCATGAACAACATGAAGGTAGGAATTGCAGAGCTTGAAAAGCAGCTCAGAGGGTGAGTATAGGACACTTTGCAGGTTCTCTAGACTGTCTTACTCCCTAATAAGCAGCTCTCAATTCCACCAGGAAATAAACAGAATGGAAGCTCTTGTCCTGGTGGAGGAACGAATATTCAAATGGGTACAGGATGGGAATCACTGGGTTGATCCTATGGACTACTTAAAGGACGTGGCATAACAAGGTAAGACTGATCACATCTGCGGAATCTCACCTTTCTCAGGAGAGAGACCCAAGCAGGCACTCGTGCATCCTCCAGCTGGTGCTGTGCATATAGATTGATTAGGTGGGTGGCAATCAGTTTGTAATACAGTGGCCCTTAGACTGGTGGGGGCCACTGGTCTTCTGCAGCACATCAATCAGGGCCCATGTATGATAACCAGCAGTTTGCCTGTATGATGGTTTCTCCTTTGGCACACTGGATCACTGATGTTTTCTCATTTGGACCACTGGATCCCTGATGTAAACAAGCACCTGGCTTCTAATCTTATTCCAATGTATGCATCAAAGTTTTTTTTTTGACTCCCTACTGCTGACCCTCAGCTGCCCCCAGGGACCTCTCCTTGTTCACCAGGTGTTCTGAATCTGACTAACCTCCCTGGACTAACTTTGAAACATGTTCAGGGCCAGTTAGAAGATTAAGGTTCCCAGGGGCAATGTAATACTGCTACCAAGGAAGGAAGACCAAGATTCCCACTCCCTTGTGTGCAGTTGTCCACATCTCAGGGAAGGAAGTATTGCTCCACCTATTGGCGACTCAGTAACTGCCCTGCCTCCATGTAGACAGCCACTCCCCCTCTGCACATTCCCAACCTCCAATGGGGATCAACTGTGAGATGTGCCAAAAATGCATGCTTCCCCTCCCCCTGCTGCCAGTGCCACTGCCATCAGATGTCTGAGCTGCTAATTGAACTCAGGCCACTTGGGCCATAGGCAGAACTTTATCTATCTATGCATCAGAACAGGCTTCTACACGTGCCAGAGTTGTTATACCATCTACATATCTGTTTAGGGCATGCACTGCAGTAGTGGTATGTTAAACTACTGACATTTGACATCTCTATAGCAAAAGTAACACATATTGCTTCATACATTGTGCATAAATGTACTAACTTTACACCCATCTTCCCGTTCTATACTATCAAGCAACTGAGACGCTGTTCAAAACCATGACTCCTGAAGTGTAGTCAAGACTTTATCTCCATGTACCTGTGGCACAGGCCTCCATATCTGTTTATGTGGTGCACTTTGCAGCTCAGTACTTTCCTTCTTCATGAAGGCCTCTCACAGTATTTGCTGCATTCTTTTGGAGTGCGGACCAAGGCCACTTACATCTGCTGCAGAGTACCTAGGCAATTTCAAACTGCTGTTCTTCATATAGTAAACGTCACAGGAGTGGCTTATTCCAACTGGAGCACTTAGCATTTGTACTTTATTTCTGTTATTTATCAGTCTGGTCTATTCTCTAGTCTCTGTATTGCATTACTGTGTATTTTTCATATGCTTTTGGATTGTGGGTGCAAATGGTCTATTTAGATCAGCTTGTTTATTTAGTTATTAAAAGTGTAAATAACATAAAATAGTTAAAGCATTCACAACACCATTTAATTCCTTACATTTGCATTATATCTTATTTGCTACAAACACTATATTACTAATACTTGCATTTTTTCATAAAATATAAATACATGTCTATCCAACTCAAAACCATGACATAACCTGCTATATCTAAGAAACACACTGGACTTCATTGAATATGTGTCTTCAAGCATGTGTTTAGCATGTGAGCAAGTTTGCCATAGTGCATTGTACTGAATTCTGCTTTGACAATTTTTTTTAAATTTTCTGTTTAAATATGTTTTTCTAGCTGCCTTTTCCTCTTTTTGTCTTTTGAACATTAAGTCACTTCCTTCATCAACACATACATTTTCCCCTTCTTGATCTGGATATGCAGTGAGGGTTGAGGGATGAAGATCTATCATCCTAGAGGGACTCTGAAGTTTTGGTCTCCAGATCCCCTCCCCCACAGCAGTCTGATTGTACATGTGAATTACACAGTACTGGCACATGACATACACATGCTTCTAATTGCAGCTTGGGTACATGAATATACTGTTGGGCTGTTGTGCACCATACTGTTGGGTTGTTGTGCACATATTGATCATAATTCTTTCCCTTGGTTCAGCAGTGCAGTGGGTCAGGCTCCGTCCCTCCCTAGGATTGCCAAGCTAGCATCAGTTGCCTGCTTCCTGAATCCATGCCCTCCTGCTGCAGTATCCAGGTTACTAATTCATCCTGGGACATCTGTGACAGGTTCAAGGCGTTGTCTATCTGTGCCACAGAACCAGTATATCTAATCTACACTCTGAGCAACTCTCCCTCCCTTCTAGAAAAATTCATATAACTTCAGCCCATTCCACAGTGGTAGTCATGATCCCATTGTTTCTTTATATATATAGATATGGTTCCCCTTGAAAACATCTAAAACTCATAATGTCTAAAATCAAAACATCGAGACCATAACATCTAAAACACATAACATCGAATTTCATAACATCTAAAATATATAATATGTAATAGTGTATCATCAAACGTGTAAATGTTATAGTTTACTCTGTTAACCTTTTGGTATCACTATGAGATGTTGTAGTTTTTATTTCTATAGTTGTTATTTATATAGTGTAAGAATTTATACTATTTATATAGTGTTTATTTTGCCACACTGTATGTGTTTTTTAGGCCATACAGGTAAGTGATATAGACATTATGTGTACATTCTTTATGGTGATCGTGATACAGTGGGGTTAGGAAATTAACTTTTTCCCACTGTAGTGCGATCTCAGAGTTTGTATATTTAATTTACGGGGGTGTGGGGGGGTGCAGGGGGGCTTGCCCCCCTGCAGAAACATAGGAAAAAGTGTGTTTGTTAGTTTGGTGTCGTTATATGTAGAGGAGATGTTATTTTCATGTGATTTGTAGTGTTCGATGTTGTGATGCACATTTTAGATATAATGAAATTCAATGTTATGGGTTTTAGATGTTTTGGGTTTTAGATGTTTTGGGTTTTAGATGTTATGGTTCCAATGTTATGATTTTAGATGTTATGGGTTTTAGATATTTTGAAGGGGAACTCTCTCTCTCTCTCTCTCTCTCCCTATATATATATATATATATATATATATATATATATATATATATATATATATACACACACACATATATATATATATATATATATAATATATATATATATTTATATATATATAATATATATATATATATATATATATATATATATATATATATATAGAGTGCAAGCAGAAAACAACTCAAAAGGACACAATAACTCGGGAGAAACATAAAGAAGGCTTATTTTTCATTTCATGGAACGGTGGTGGATGACTACAACATTCTTCCCAGAAAGCAGTAGTATCAAAACCAGTAGCAGTTCAGTACTGCATAGAGCTTTCATAATGAAGCACAGGGGGAAAAACTCTTAGTTAAGTAAAATCTGCAGTTTATACAAATAACAGGAAGTCTGGAAGACTAAATATGCTACATGATTTGCATCTCACAAAAGAATGAAAAGTTATATGTTGCACTGATATATTATGTGCCATTTTTGCACCATGACCTGTCTGCTAAATATGTGCAATCCAACAGCCTGTTGACTCAAATGCTTACTGTACCCACTGGGGGGTCTTTTTCCTGTCCAACACAGTAAATATATTTTACCTCTAGAACTGAAATATTCGTCAACACTGAAAATGTGATGCGCTGAGTCTGTTTCTTTTTCTTCAGATTTTTTGCCTTAGCATTTGAATTCGCTATGGTAAGGCTACCTCAAGGAGAATGTCCCTTTTGTTATTCAGATTTGTGCCTAAAAAACTTAGTTTATCCTGTATAAAATCATTGTTCACATATTGGTTAGAGATGTTGATAGTTTTCATTTCTGAAAGCAGATACTAATATTACTTCATGCATGAATAACATTGCATTTAACCTGTACACTGAAAATCTGGTGTAAAGCTGTTGCTAAACAATTTCTTATTATTCATCTGTAGCCCAGGAGCACTTTTCCAGGCTTATTTTTGTAATGTTTGTCTTCATTGCCCTCCATTAAGCTCCTGAATATCAACATCTAAACTGCATCCCCATGAATTCTTGCTGACGACCTAACATCATGTGAGGTTCTGTGGCTTGGGAGCTCATCAGGCATGGGTCTATATGTGGGTGAAAATCATCCAATGCTCTAGTAACCTCAAACTGAGTATCATCGCATGTCCGCACTCATTATGTCAGAGGGGTTAAAGTAACAGCAGGGTTGTAGAGGACAAGCCCTTACAGAAGGGAATCTCATTTCAACCAGGTCTGGAAAGATATCTCAAAGAGAATTAGTAATGGAGGTGTCAGGGCTCCAAGGTGTTCCCTACGTTAGTTGAGTGTAAAGAAGGATGCATGCATTTCTAGAACAAAAAGAAAAAGGGTCAGGGTAGCTTTTGTTCTTGAGGCAAGGGAGTGGTTCCAGAAAAAAAGAAAAACACGGGACTAAAATCCAGCTAACAAAACTATTTTATTTCAAAGAGGTAACAGTTAACCTTACTATACAGGCATTTAGGAAACAGTAGAATTTAAGGTTAGTGCTCTACATGAAACGTGGTATAAAAAATACAGCAGAAAATGACATTTGGAAGTCTTTGTTCTTTCAAAGTAGGAGAAGCAAATGAAGCTGTCCCTATAGCTGACATTTGTCATAACTGTATTCACCAATTCAGATCTCCTTTCAGTTTTTAACTGGAAAATACAGTTTGTTCCTGCAGGATTAATGACATGAATAACATGGGGGTGGAATAAACAGATACAATGCAAACAGGAGAGTACAGGCAAATCTCTACATTTGGTAAGTTGCCTCTTTCAGTACTGACAAGACAATAGGAAAAAAGAAAAGCAGATTTCAGAAAAAGAAGCCTTTAGGCACCACACAGAGAAAGCTGCTGAACAGATGTTTGTGTGTGTATGCATGAATGTGAGATTACAGGAAGACAGCAGGAAACAATTGTATTTAATTCATGCTGTTGGTAGTGATGGTGTGGCAGTGGTGTGGCTTGTGTTAGTACTACAGTTATAGTACAGCATCCCCACCTACTGGTTAAGCTATGCTTGTACAACTTCTTGCATGCAAGTACACCTTTGTTAAAAAATTATATTCGAATTTCAAATTGCATCCTAAGCTGATTTTGTGTGTGTGTGTGTGTGTGTGTGTGTGTGTGTGTGTGTGTGTGTGTGTGTGTGTGTGGCCTTCCTATGATATAATCAGAGAATAACAGTTGCATGTGTTCTGTTGTGATAATACTGGTAGGGTGATGGCCACTTTTACACTAAGAATAAATTGCAGATTTGTAGAATCTCTCTCACTATTGCACTGATGAAGTGAGCCCATAACAACCCCCTAACAGAAGTAGTACTGGTCTTAGGTAAAATGGAGTCTTAGGTTAAGGGCTCCATGGCATGTCCCCATGCCCTCCCCATGCCATTCCTCTTCGCCATCAGTGCTAGGCCCTAAACGAGGATGAAGAATGGTGTGCAAAAAATATTTAGTGGCAGGAGGAATAGTGCAAAGAAAATATTTGAAAAAAAGATGCGCCATGGATTATTATTTAGAACTCTGTAATATAACAAAGTACTGCTTTAGGTGCCTCATAACTGGCCTGGCATTTCACGCAAAAGATCTGGCATTATTTAAAATTTAAAAGTAAGACAAATAACTTGGAGATTCAATAAGCCATCTAGACTAATGATGGAGAGTTTCCTTAGAAAGCACCCATATATGGTCAGAATATTAGTTCTGATGCTTATAGGAATCAAAAAGTGAGCTGCCATAGGTGTGCAAGGGGAACAGCAGAACTGCTGGAACTGTTTTTTCAGATTTAAAAGTATCAAGAATATCTGCTGGTTAATACAGGCATACAGCTCTTTTATATTATGTATCAGTGACAATCTATACAAGCATACAGCATTTTTATATTACATATCACTAACAACAGTCAATGCAAACATACAGTGTTTTTGTATTTATACATCACTAGCATACCTCTCAACTTCTTAGAGCAAGAAATCTGGACAAATCCATAAATAAAAGTGGGACAAAGGCCCAGAAATAGTGACAATTTTTAAATATTGCTCTTACAAACTTAGAAAGTTTGCAGAATAGCAGGTTTTGCATTAGCATGAATTTTCTGAAGGGTATGAAGTCTGAATCTCAAACGTCTGTCATTATTTTCTAACCTCAGACTTTAATGATTTGCCACTAATTTTCCAGAAAAATACCTCTCAACCTCCTAAAATAAGAAATCTGGACAAAGCCATGAAAAAAGTGGTACAAATAGGGACAATTTGTAAACATTGCTCTTACAAACTTAGAAAGTTGACAGGATAACAGGTTTGGCACTAGCATGAATTTTCTGAAGGGTATAAAGTATAAAACTCAAATGTCTGTCATTATTTTCTAACTTCAGACTTTAATGATTTGCCACTAATTTGCCATAAAGCCACAATTTTATGAAAAATGGACCAAAAATATAAGGCAAAAATCTGGACATTCTGTGAAAATATGTATAGTTGAGAGGTATGCAACCACAATTTTACGAAAAATGGACCAAAAGTATTTGGCAAAAACCTGTACAGTTGAGAGGTATGATCACTAACACATAGTTAGGTTGAAGTTTCCTTCAACATAAATTCTTTAGAACATCAACATGCTGATGTACTCACTGGTATTTGTTATTTATTTATTGACAGGGTAAGCCCATTGGACAGAACTGTCCTTTTTCGGGGGGGCAGGAGTACTGTCTGATTAAGTGACATGCTCAGAATCACGCAGCAAACAAATGAAGGTAGAAGGAATCAAACCCTTCACCCTGGGCACAGGAAGCAGCTTATTGACAGTTCAGAGTTTTAGTGCTTTGTACTAACTGACTGAATCCTTAGTCTGTTTATGCAAGAATTTATCAACTAAGTCCAAAAGACTATCATACAAATAAAGTATTTGTTTCACTGGTGGAGATTGTTCATTGAGTTTTAGTGTTCTATGAATATACAGCATGACTGGATGTAAAACTAATAAACAGCTGTAGGTATACAAAAAATTTAAATGATTGGCTTTAGCAAAAAAAATCTACTTAAAGTATATAACATAATAATATAAAAATTATGGTAAATATGTCCAGATATTAGGTTCATAGGTAGTTAGTAGGTATACAGTCCAGGAGACTATGGAGGAGCCTAGCTCAATTTCTCAATTTCCTAAATACCACAGAACACTGTCTGATTAAGTGACTTGTTTAGAATCACACATTAGGCAAATGGAGGCTGAAGGAATTAAACTCCAGATTATAGGAAACAGCTCATAAAAGCTCATAGCCTTAATCCCCTGCACTAAGAGCCAGACATTTTTAATTTAAATTCAAGCACAACTCATTACAAACATATTTATTTTAGAACTATATTCCATGTATTCACCCTTGTTCCAGAACAAAAATAATCATGTTTTGCTAGGTGACCTGGTAATAATATCCTACAGTCTATAGTTAGACAATGAAAAAATATCTTTTGTTAAAAAGATGATTTGTTTTCATGATGTTGGATCTCTGAGAAGTATTGTTTTGAGCAGTTTCATACAGATTTCTTTTTTTATTTAACTGTTTAAAACTTTACCTGCCACAATGCATACTATCACAGGCAGATGCTGTGAAACCCCTGCACTGGCCCAGTAATCAAGGAGCCTCAATCCTCACCACTGGCAACAGTGAGGGACGTACACAATTGGAGGATGACAAGTACACACATAGTAAAGTACAATTTCCCTTAAGAGCACACAGAGATCACAGTCGGTCTGGGGCTGGTTTCTGCCTCTTTCTCCAGCTCCCCATTAAGGCTCCCACTGGCACAGCTATAGGGTTAAGATCTCAGCTGAGTGGTCAAGCCAAAACCTCTAACACCCTCTCTGTCCAACCAGTGTTTTGTGTCCCCGCCAAGTAGCTGACACACACACACACACACACACACACACACACACACACACACACACACACACACACACACACACACACACATTGAGATTTGATCTATATACAAACAGACACCCCTGGGGAAGGCTGGCACAGGTTTACTAGCTTTGCCCCCTCCTGCCCAGACTATAAGGTAGTTATCTTTACCACCAACCACTACTTATCAGCTACTATAAAGGCCCTTACAAAGGGTGACCAATCCTACTGTGTAATGTTACTATTATCCAAATAGTAAGTGTGACCAAGACCAAGGCTGTTTAGGAGTGGCCTGTACAGTGTCACCAAATACATATGCAAGTACTCTAAGAGCTTAAATATGTCTCACAAATATCAGCCAAAAAGATAGGTTTAAATATATTTAATAATAAATAATAAAAGAACAAGACAATAAACAAACAACACAGTAACTGCAGAATTCAGAATCACAGGAAATATTTTAAAACAACATTGCAGAATAGTCTCAAATAAATATAGAAAATATACAAAGTAATCTTTAGTATGTTCCTATCTATCTCTACAAGAAATACTATGCCTAAATCCTACTTACAGAGCAACATGCAGGCAGAAGTGCTGAATGTATGTTTCTAAGTTCAAGTCAAGATACAAAATGCCCAGTCTTTCTCTGGGAGAGTTCTCAAGTTACAATCAAACATCACTGCTGGGTCAACTTGGATGACATTGCTCTTTGTTACCTGCTTTCAGTTCCCAGGCTAACAGATACCAACATAATCTTATCATCTCTGTGTGAGAAGTACATATCTCTCAGATGTTTACTTAGAACTGAAAGTTGTAAAACAATCACTTTTACATTTAGTAATTATTTCTGTTTCAAGACAATAGAAAAACCTCTAACTCTAGACATTGTGTCTGTGCTGAGCTGAAACTGAGAGATAACATAATCATAAATCACTTGGATTTCAACTTATTTTCTTGAAGTTTTGCAAGTTAACTCTGTATGTCCCAGCTTCTACTATTAAAACATACATTTGCACACGTGTATAGTTTGTATACATTTCTGTTCTTTTCCAGGAGGGTACACTGTGGTTACATTCCTGAAACTCAGTACATAACATATAGTTCTGTATAAATCATAGCAATATTCACAAATGACATAGAATTATTTACAAAATTCCAGCTAGCTGGGCTGGCAGCATCACAAATGCCTTTGCTGTTTTTACTGCTAATTCTTAAATGTTTTAAGTGAATTTGGACCATCTGAATATTACTTATGAAGAACATAGTGGAGCAGTAGTTAGTATTACTGCCTCACATCATTGGTTCTCTGGTTTGGTTATCAGTTGGGGTGCCTTCTTTGAGGAATATGTATATCCTCAGTCTATCTTTGTGGGTATTATTGGTTGCTCTGATGTCTTCCTACATCCCAAAGACATGCCATAGGTGAATAAGTAACACTGCATCTACAGTTAAAGCTGACTACCAAATTAGATATATCCTTTATCTACTAATAGCCTCTATATGTACACATAAAGTGATTTGCTCATCATAGTTTCTTCATACTTGAACTGTAGAACTTACCTGAGTTAGTTGGCAGACATTCTTAATGTTTTTCTTTGCTTTATTGATTGTTTTTTTTTGTTTTGCCTTGCTGTGTGAATGCCTGCTGGGCTAACCCACTTCACTTAGGCTTACTCTGCTCCCCTACCCTACCTCAAATTCTTACCCACCCCACATCAATTACATTTAAACTATTACAAACTTCATCCACATTATGTCATCCAAGCCAAACCCAGTGCTACCAAAATTCCACATTCTCTACCCTATTGCTCCCTCCCATCACTACCTTTTCCAGAATTCTATTCCAACTCCTATCACCTATAACCCATCCCATTGATCCACTCCATCCTTATTAACTGGACACTTCCACTGCACTTCACTGCACTTTAATTCCATACTAAAAAGTAGCGCTAGCACACACCATCTACCTACCTAAATATAATAAAATGGAAGCTTTCTATATTAAAATTTCCTTAATACTACTCCTCTAATTTACTTTCTACCTACTACTAATAAAATACAATTGCAGTGCTCCTTAAACTATTGATGGCTACCTCTCTACCCATCTTAGCCTACCTAACAAATTTCCAAACATCTGTAAATGTGAGTCACACCTTTCTACTCCAAACCTGCAAATCTAACAACTCCACAATTACTTTCACTATAGCCCACAGCTTATTCAACAACTCCTACCTTCACCTATTCAAATATTCATATGTCAAAGTAATTAACAAATGCCCAAATTCATTAATAAAAGCCTATTATAAAAATAGCAATGATAAAATCATAATATATACCACCAAACCTCACCCATGCTATAGCTCTGTGGTGACATGCACCCAAACCCAGGCCCTTCCACCTTGGCAATATCCACAGTGAGCCCAGCAAACAATACTGCTAAAACACCACACTCCAGGGAATCAGTTAAACCTATCCTAAACTTCAACAGTAACCAAAGAACTATTTCCAGCAAAGTAACAGAACTGCATGCCTTTATAATCAACAATAATCCTAATATACCAGCAATAACAGACCTGGCTAAAACCCAAAATAAAAGACACAGAAATCACCCACCTGCATACCATATCCCATGTGCTGACCATAAACAATGAAAAGCAGGAGATATAGCCATCATGCACCCAGTTAATCTTAATGTGTCATTCTATCCAAAAAAGAAACCTACATTCAACAGTGCAGAAATACTTCTCACCTCTCTCAAGCTAAATTCTTACAAAACTATTTCCATCATTGCCATTTATATATCCCCAGGAAGTAATATCAAAACTGTACAGGATATTGTATCTTAAGTATCATCTAATATACCCCAAGAAACCATCATCCTTGGGGACCTGAATACAGACTGAATCCTCACCATAAACATCAACCTTTATGGCTTCTTTAACTCATTAATATTCCAGCCAGGTATAATAAATCCTACTCCTGCAAAGCCTCCATCCTGGACTGGATATTCTCCAACAAAGCAAATAATATCTCTAATATTGGCATTCTATCTGACCATCTAAGTGACTACTTGCCTTGTTATATAAACAGATATTTGTCCAATCCCAAAAAACAACACTTATACAAGTATGTACATAACTTATCTAACCTTAAAATATATATTTTCATCTCCACACTTAAACTGGGTTGTAGTAAAACACCTCCTCCTGAATGAAGTCACCCTAGAGTTTAACAATCTGTTAATAAATATAGTAAATGAGCATGCCCCTCTTGGAAAAATTGAGCCAAACTTAACCAGCACCATGGTTATCCAGAAAGGTTATCCAGAAATGCAAAACAAATGATGCCACTTAGAGACAAAGCCTGGAAAACCTGACTCTCTAACACATGCTAAGAAATCTTATTATACTTCAAACAAATAAAAAATAAAATTAAATATAGCATAAGATATGATAAAAAGTCCACTATTTTACCTTACAGCAGTCTTAGCACAACACCCCCAAAACAATTCTAGTCATCTACCCAAAATTTACAAAAACCTGGCCACAAACCCCAGCCTAACCCCTCTCCAGATGACTCTCATGTAACTATTGTAAATAACTTCATCAACTATTTCCTAAAAGCAATTACCTTACTTATTAAAGAAAACCAAAAAGATTACCTAACTAACACTCACTCACATACTCATAATGGTACTCATTTCACACTTAAGATAGCCCCCACCTCCACTATAAAAATATATTTCAAAACTAAAAATAACTAGTCCTGCAGCAGACAACCTTCCACCTGAAGTCCTAAAAATATCAGCAGAAGCCCTAGCTTGCCCTATATCACTCTTTATAAATAGATCCATTCTTAAATCGCATGTCCCTGCCATCTGGAAAAAAGCTTACATAATTTCTCTACACAATGGGGAACATTCACCTGATTACTCTAGTTTCAGAACAATAGCTATCCTGTCCCCACTATCAAATTTTTTTGAAAAATGAATCCCTAGCCAATGACTACAATATCTAACCACTAATAATCTCATATTCCCCATCCATTCAGAATGGCTTTCTTCCCATCCATAATACAACTACTGCCCTACTTCACTTTGCTGGTACAAGTAACAAAAATAGTAATTCTGGTAATCTAGTATCTTCTTATTTTCAGGCCTGTCAAAAACATTTGACACAGTCTCACACAAACTATTACAAAAACCCTCCTCTCATGGTTTCCTACTCACCTTCCTCTCCTGATTTAATAGCTAACTAACAAACAGATACCAAGCAGTCAAATGGCAGCATGAACACTCTTTCTTCTTACCCATCACAGTAGAGGTTCTGCAAAGCTCCATACCTGGACCATTGCTAGTTAACATATTTATAAATGGCTTGTGTACTGCCAGAAAACATGCAACCCTTGTATAATATGCAGATGACTCTACACTAATCTGTACAGCCTCCAACCTACAACAACTACAAGAAATAACCCAGGAATCATTCACTTCTATAGAAATGAGGCTTCAAAACTCCCAATTAAGTCTTAACCCCCCCAAAAATTAAATTAATTATCTTTTCCCCCAAACATACTCAGAAAATACATCACTCATCAGAATATCCTCAATAAATAATACTCTGATAGAACAGGTAGCCAGTACAAAACTAGTGGAGATTAGCATTGACAGTGTGAAATTTGATCTATATTTCCAAACTGTCATAAAAAAAAACACCAAAAACTGGGCCTCTTATACAGAGCAAAACCATTCTTAACCAAAAGAGCACAACAAACTATAGCTAAAGCCTTCCTCCTACCAACCTTACTATATACTTCCCTACTCTTCACAAACCTAAATATTACTGTAAAAAATAAACTAGAACAATGTTGCAATAAAGTGGCATGCTTCACAGAAAACTACTCAAGGAGCACTCATCACTGCCATACCTTAAAAAAAAACAATAAACTGGACAGAACTCATCTATCAACTCCACTACAATCGACTATTACTAGTACATAACCTAACAGATTACCCTGACAAATTCCCAGCCATAAAGGGAATGATCCAATGATACCATCCACCTAATTCTCTCTGATCCAAAGACCAGCTCCTTTTCACCATCACCAAAGCCCAAAATTCAGCTGGAATTTCACATTACTCCAACTCTACATCTAAAGTCTGGAATAACTTCCCTCCAGCTTTCAGGTGCTTTGATAATCATGCTTTCAAAATCAAGCTAAGTGACTTCCTCAGGTCATCCTGGCTATGTAGCTGTACAACATCAATATGTATCAGTGACTTTATCCCAAGCTCGACTCTCCACACCTTTCCAAATCCTCCCCTCTTAGGACCTTGTATATCCCCCATGCCTCCCTACTTGTCCTCAATCTATTTATAAAAATCACATTCCCTGTATAATATTAGATGTGAGAGTGTTCAATCTCGCCGTTTATTCTTACACATGGGTTCGGAGCCGATCCTCGGCTCCGAGTCGGCTGCTTAGCAAAGCTCTGCATCGAGAAGAAGCTCGAGACCAACCTATCTCCCACAATTCCCTCTGCCCTTACCCCAGATCTAGTTTGCCGCTGCAACTGATCACATCGTTTGAAGAGCTCTGAGCCAACTTCAGATAAGATATAGCTTTTTTTCTAATAGAATTTTGATCTAAAATTCTTAGATTGTGAGACTTGTTAGTGTGTAGGTGTGTATATGGTCTATGGTTCCGATCGACTAAATTATTAGTGTTTTAAAACAGTTTTATTTAGTTAGGATTCCTAGGGCCTACCCCACTTACTAAATATCGGATTTGACTGCTAAAGTTGTTACTAATCACTTCATATCATTACTTCTCGGCCTTTGGCTAAGATTAAGTGTTGTGATTGTTATTTCACTGTTTATTGTGACATTTTTTGACTTTGACATGTCTGAGAAGGTTAAGTCAGGCTTTAAAAGATGTCAGTGCGGACAGAAGATGTCTGTCACAGACAACCATAGCTCCTGTGTCTACTGTCTTGGCCCTCTCCATCTTCAGGAGGACTGCTCCATATGTCACTCCTTTAGTGGAAGGGTCATGACAGATAGGCGCAGGAAGCTTATGGACAGGGGTCTTCTGAAGCCTGCTTTTCAGGAGGCTTTAGATAAGTCAGACCAGACTTCTAAATCTTCGAAGGAGTCGAAGACTTCGGAGCCTACGTCATCGGCTACAAGTTATTCTTTTAAAGTTTGTTCACCGGTTCCACAGACTTCGGGGCCGAGTATCGAACTAGTGTCTGTCACCGAGCCTCGAGTCTTGGAACCGGTGACGGAACTGCCACCTCCTACTCTTTTGAGGTCGGCACCATCCTCGATTCCTTCGACGCGGTCTTCCAGGCCCCTCTCCGACACCGACGTAGATCGTGTGGTGCAGAAGCTGATGGAGAACACGGCCCTGTCCAAACTCATTGCAGTCTCCTCTCAGTTGGTGTCGAGACTCGAAGGCCTTCCCTTGTCTCCATCTGGTCCTCCTCCGAGGCCTACTCAGCCCTCGGAGCCGGGAGACGCTGATCTGTTGATAGTAGAGCCCTTGGTGCCAGAACTGTCTCTTTCTCGGTCGGCACCATTGACCTCGACTCCATCGGATCCACTCCCGGACTCGCGGAGCCGATGATCTATCCTTGGTTCCGGGACCGAGAGTCGAACCGATGTTTCAGTGCCGACTCTCCCTCTCGGCGCCTCGGCACGGATCACCTCGGCTCCGTCCTCGGGGTCGGTGCCCTTGGCTTCTGCGTCGGAGATTCCTCCACGTTCTTCGGAACCAGGGGATTCCTCGGCTCGGGGTCCGGGGGCCTTCGATCTTATGAGGAAGGTATTGTCTTCCCAGACAACTACTTCAGCAGAAGCAACGTCTCCCTCCCATAAAGGCCCATTGTCCTCTTCTGCACCTACGACTACTCAAAAGCATTGAGCACCAGTGTCTCAGCCGCTCCCAGAGGGAGCCCCCTCTTCCTCGGAGGCTTCATCGGATGCCCCCCCCCCGAGGAAGTCCCGAGGAAAAGATTGTGTAAGATGAGGCACTTGGATTCTCCACAAGAGTCCTTAACATCGGACACTGACTTAGATGAGTCAGAAGGGTCCCCGAAATCTCCTTCAGAGGATGTCTCCTTCTCTGACATCCTGGAGATCCTAAAACAGAGAGGTGATTGGCAAGCCCTACCCCCTTCTGAGGATGAGTCAGTTTTGCTGAAGGCATTTGGTGCTCGCCCTTCTTCCTCCTGGGTCACTCCGCCCTTCGACGAGTTAATGGATTTGATTGCTCGAAGGGCATGGGAGACACCTGACACAGTGGAGCCAGTTCCCAGAAAGCCTAATAAGTATATTACAGCCCCTCAGGATAAGGCATACCTCACAAAGGGAGTTCCAGTGGACACTATAGTGGTGGCAGCTGCCACTAAAAAGGAGATGTCTGAATCTTCCTCGTCTGTCCATCCACCTAACAGAGATTCTAGGACCATGGACAGATATGGGAAGCGCATTTTCAGTTCAGCGACTTTTTCCATGCGATCACTGAACTATTTGACACATTTCACACGTTTACAGAGGGATCTAGTCAAAGAGTTGGGAGATACCCTCCAGGGTACTACAGATGCTGCTGTCTCGGATAAGGTTACAGCACAGCTCAATACCCTTACATCTATTGTAAACTTGTCCATGAGGCTCATCTCGTATGCAGCCGAAGGGTCGAGTAGGACTGCGGCTTCAGCGATTGCTCTCCGTAGACAATCCTGGATGCGCCTATGCTCCTTTGCGGAAGCCTTCAAGTCTTCCTTTACTAACGCCCCTTTTGATGGTGCCACTCTTTTTGGCCCCAAAGTAAAGGAGACCCTTACCCAGTGTGAGCAAGAGGGAAAGACTCTGTCTGCTGTCGGAGTCCATTTTTCCACCCCATCCAGACCGTACCCCAAAGGGCAATGAGGTGGGAAAATGTGGTTTCGTAAACCCCAGGGTTCTTTCCCAAGCACACAGGGTGATGCCCCCTCCAGAGGCAGAGGGGGGGCAGAAGTGGAAGATGTCGCCCTGGAGGCAGAGGGGGTCCGGAGAACCAAGGTGACAGGGATACTGTCCCTGGGAAGCCTTTCCAGCACTCCTGAAGGGAGGCCCGACTGTCCTGCTCTGGAGGCAGTCGGGGGTCGCTTAGCTTTATACCCTCAGGCCTGGCAAAGTCTTACCTCAGACAGATGGGTAAAAAGCATTATTACCAGAGGTTACAAAATTCCATTTCTATTTCCCCCATTACCACAGAAAAGATTCCCAGATGTACCGCCCCATCTGCGAGAACCTGCAGCTATATAAATTTCAAGGCTGCTAGAAAAAAGAGTCATCCAACCAGTCCCGGCGGACCAAAGAGGATTAGGAACTTACTCAAGGTTCTTTTTAGTTCCAAAAAAGACAGGGGACTGGAGGCCAATTCTGGACCTAAGCAAGCTCAATACCTTTGTGAAGAAAGAAAAGTTCCGGATGGTCACGCTTCAATCGATCCTTCCATTCTTACAGAAGGATGACTGGATGTGCTCAATAGACCTCAAGGACGCATACTACCACATAAAAATGGCCAGAGCGTCCAGAGATCACCTGTGCTTCCGGCTGGGAGCCAGCCACTTTCAGTTTCGGGCCCTGCCCTTTGGTCTAACCTCAGCCCCCAGGGTTTTCACCAAATGCATGGCAGTGGTAGCGTCTCACTTGAGACGCCTAGGATTCTGGGTGTTTCTGTATCTGGACGACTGGCTCCTTACTGCCACCACCGAGCGTCGACTGATACAGGCCAGGGACTACACACTCGACCTTTGTGTTCAGCTAGGGATTTCGATAAATTTCGAAAAATCTACCTTACAGCCATCACAGCATATCTCATTCATAGGGGCAGATTTGGATACCCGTTCCTTGCTTCTAAGACTTCCCCCAGAAAGAATAGCTTCCCTACAAAAACACATATCTCTACTTCTGTTGTCCAAGAAATCCCCAGCCAAACTGGTTCTGAAAGTCTTGGGACTCATGTCAGCTTCCCTCATTGCAGTTCCCTTGGGAAGACTACACATGAGAGTTCTTCAATGGCTGCTGTTCGCACAATGGTCGTTCCAACAGTTACCGCTGACACACGAAATTCACATTACAAACACCTGCAAAACACACCTGTCTTGGTGGTTACAGAATTGCAATCTCATCGGCGGCCGACCGTTTGTGTTACCCACATCAACAGCTACAGTGACCACGGACGCTTCCCTGATAGGGTGGGGGGGCATCTTTCAGGGACAGACAGTCCAAGGCAAATGGACCAATCTAGAGTACAACCTGCACATCAATGTCCTGGAGATGAGGGCAGTGTTTCTAGCATTGCAACACTTTTCCTCCCTTCTACCTCTAGGGAACATTGCAGTTCAAACGGACAACATGCCCGTAGTTTGGTACATAAACAAACAAGGGGGAACCAAATCTTACCAGTTATGCAGAGAGGCCATGAGAATTTGGCAATGGGCAGAGTCCACGGGTTGCTTTCTGATAGCAACGCACATCCCGGGGTTATCCAACGTCATAGCGGACAGGTTGAGCAGAGCCATCCTGTTACCTCACGAGTGGTCCCTCAACCAGACAATAGCGGACATGATATTCCGCAAGTGGGGCCAGCCTTGCTGCGATCTGTTTGTGTCTCTAATGAACGCCAAATGCAGAAGCTACTTTGCCCTATTACCCCCACCAGGGGATGTCCCCAGGGATGCTCTGGTTCACGATTGGCCCCCGGGTCTCCTATACGCCTTTCCCCCTATACCTCTGATACCGAGATTTCTCCAGAAAGCCAAGGATCTGGAAAGGACTGTAATTCTCATTGCCCCATTCTGGCCTCGTCAAATTTGGTTTCCCTTTCTTCAAGCACACCAAATACGGGAGCCCTGGATCCTGGACCCGGTGCCAGATCTACTGACTCATTCATCAGGAGCTCCCCACCCATCACTCCTGTTCCTCAGATTAGCAGCTTGGCTGCTCCGCTTCCCTTCTTAGCCAGGTCTGATCTTCTTTCTCCGGCAGTTCAGAACATTCTAGTAGCCTCTCATAAGGCTTCCACTACAAAAATTTACACTAGTAAGTGGAAACGTTTTGTATACTGGGCAACTGCACAACATTTAGATCCCTTAATAGCCCCACTAAACAAAGTTTTAGAGTTCCTATCCATGCTATTTCACCAAGGAGCTTCTACTGCCACCTTGAGGGTTCAGTTGGCTGCTATTTCTAACTTTCATGTGGGGGAGAATGGAGCACCTATTATGGCTCATAGGCTTTGTAAAGCCTTTTTAAAAGGATCCTTTCATCTTAGACCACCAGTCAGGTTTCCTACAGCTCTGTGGAATCTAAACCTTCTTTTATCCCAGCTAATGCTACCACCCTTTGAACCAGCCTCTTCCTGTTCCTTAAAGTTCTTGTCCTGGAAAACTCTCTTTCTAGTAGCTATCACTTCAGCCAGACGAGTGTCGGAACTTCAAGCTCTTTCCATTAAACACCCATATTTAATTTTTCACCCGGATAGGGTATCTTTACGCACCAACCCCTCTTTCCTCCCCAAGGTTTGTTCAGTCAACAACATTAATCAATCCATTGAACTCCCCACGTTTTTCAAAAACCACTCCAATAAGCTGGAATATATTCAGTACTCACTCAATAAAAACAAAATCCGGTGCAATAAAGGCTGTCCAGAATTCAGGAAATATGTTCAAAATAAAGGTGCAAATGAAGCATGGCATCCAGAATAAAGCTTTTAATTTCCCAAGGTTAAAAACACAATCCAACACGACTGCATCAACACGACTGAATTTCTGATGAAGTCTCCGGTTGGGGAGACGAAAGCGCTCAACAAGTGATATTTGGATGTATCTTTTTGTCCTGTGTGTACTTGATTCAGTTGTGTTGATGCAGTCGTGTTGGATTGTGTTTTTAACCTTGGGAAATTAAAAGCTTTATTCTGGATAAACCTTTGTTTATGCTGCTACTGATCAAAGTTTGCCCACCAAACCAAAAGGACATTCTACTAGATCAGTTTCCACATCTTTGGCTCATGCGGCCCGCCTACCTTTGGATACTATTTGTGCGGCTGCCACTTGGTCTAAACCACATACGTTCATCACTCATTACAAAGTGGATAGGATTTCCAGGGACAGGACAACCTTTGGTTCCACTGTGCTCAGGAACGTTCTTCCGTGAGTCTCTCAGGGTCACGGAGCTAGGGACGCTACCCATGTGTAAGAACAAACGGTGAGATTGAACACTCTCACATAAAGAAGTTATGTCCTTACTATAACGTTCCATGTGGAGTGTTCATCTCACCTTTGTTCTTACATTCCCACCCTCCCACCCGCAGGTCAGGAAGAATGTCCGGTTTAGAGGTCTGGTCTGGTTCTCCCGCTACTGGTTTCTCTCTGTTGTGCTGCTGGTTTCAGTTACGCCCCTTGTATGTATGTATGTTTACAGTATTGCTGCTGGATCTGGTGTTGTTTTGAAAACAAGATCTGAGGTAAGGGCAGAGGGAATTGTGGGAGATAGGTTGGTCTCGAGCTTCTTCTTGATGCAGAGCTTTGCTAAGCAGCCGACTCGGAGCCGAGGATTGGCTCCGAACCCATGTGTAAGAACAAAGGCGAGATGAACACTCCACATGGAACGTTATGGTAAGGACATAACTTCTTTTTTTCTACCTTCACCTTATATTCTTCCTTGCATCTTCCTAACTCACTGTAACCTGACTAATCATTCAGACCCCTAACCTGAATATACACTTCCAATTTTTTTTCCTAAAAACCTTATGTTGTGTTTGCATACAAAGCTCTCTAAGAAAATCTACCACAGTCATACTAATAATTAATCATTTTCTCATTGAAAATATTTTTTGTAATTAGTGCTTTCAATGTAATACTGACTTAGGCTGCTAGAATTGTTGGACTTCTGTACTCAATCCCATATATGCTTTACAGATTTTCACACTATTTTACTGGCCGTACACAAGTACTCACCCTATTAAGGGTTTGTAATAGTAACATTTCTTGTATTTTTCTACTTTTACATTTTGTACCTTTGTATTTTCTTCTTTTTGTATCTGGAGCTTTTCTCCCCAGACCACCACTGTAAAGGGACTTTTTGTACTAAGCTGGACTTTCCCGGACAACAGATGCAAAAATAAATAAAAATTAAATAAATTGTCCACAGGTTTTGTTGTTTGTATGTGTGTGTGTGCATGTGCATATGTATATGTGTGTGTGTGTATGTATGTGTGTGTGTGTGTGTTTGTGTATGTATGTATATGTGCTTGTGCATGCATTTTGTGGTAGAGTAATGCCATATCTAGACTTAGTTTCCTACCTTGTCCCCCTGAATACCAGGACTTGATCTGGATATCATGAATCATTGGAACAGGCATGAATATTACTTCTGTCTGGTTCTCATTGTTATTTTAATGTGATTCAGATGTTGCAAAGTATGGAATGCTGCCTTTTGGTGTTTTCTCTAGTCCCATGATATTCACTAAAGTGTTAATAAGGACAATGAAGACCCTGCAGCAGTTTAATCTGGTGTTCTTAAAATGGCTGAGAGGTTGCTAGTGGCTGTTTGTCAGATGGATACAGGATAGGCTGTAGTCTTACCGTTTTCTGGCTATATTTGCTGGAGGCCACCATATGCTTGAAAAAGTTATCACTGTTTTGAATGCATCACAAATCCTTCATGTAGTAGTGCAGGATACTTTCCAGAGCCATGCATTTCTTTCCATGGACAATGCACAGGAGCTCAGGGAGATGGCATTCCATGCTGCATCTCAGAAGGAAGGAAGGTCCAGACCTGCCTTTTCATTGGCTTGTTGGAGCTTATGATACTGTTTACTGTGATACTGGCCTATTTTTGCATGCATATCCTGCAATGGAATTTGCACTGACAGTGGCTACAGAGACATCATTCCTTCCCATAGCTCCTCCTAGGTTTGAACCTTGCTGCTGCTCTTGGAGTGGTATAATCAGGCTCCCAACCTAGGGATGGACTTTCCTTTTCTTCTGCTTCTTTCTCTGATGCAGTTTCCCACTTGAGAAATGTCACTAAAGGAATGGGGTGCCCATTTCGGGCCTGTCTCTGTTCTTGAATCTGTCTGCTGCCATCTTTAGATGTAGACCATAACAACTTGTACAGCCTCAGAACAAGACTACAAATTAACTGTATAAAACATCTTTCCAACAAAACATAAAATTTTGTTTGTGACCTACAGCAGCAAGAATAGTTTGAAAAATCACTGACATTATCAGCCAATATTTTGATAAATGTAAATTCTTGTTTTTGACAATGTATATTATTTTGCTGTTAAACATCACCTTCACCTAGCTATTCATGTGTAGTGCATTCATTGCACTTGTATATTACGTATTATCGAATGGTTGCTAGTGTCTGTCTCTGTGGCATGCACTGTTAACACTTTACGATACTCTCTTCAGTGGAAGAAGGAGACGTTTCGATGGCCTTCCCAGTGTATAACTCTACATGTTCTTTTACTTTGAAGTCCAGAGTAATGCTGGTTTTGTGTCTTGTTTTGTGTGCTTAAAAGAAAGGAGTCACTCAAATAAAGACTTTTTGTTTTTGAATTTGCATGCCTTCATTTGATTAACAAGCTTGCTTAATGAATGAAATCATGGTCTTCTATATCCTGAATCTCATCTTCAGTTAGGCTTTCCAAGGAAAAGCATAGAAACTTTCCTTTAAGTGGCTTCTAGTTAGAATATATTTAAAGACCAATTCTGAAGTCAAATTGAAGTGCAAGTGTATTAAATCACCTCCATTATGCACTGTACAAAGTCAATATAAATGACAGTACAGCCGAATGATAAATGTCAAAATGGTCAAAGTGAGACCAAGAAATGGCGCAATTAGTGCTGTTCAATGCATACGTAGAGGCATAATGTTGTTACTGATTATTATTGCACGAATAACAAAGAGTCAGGCTAAATATTATAGGCTAAATAAAAAGGTTACCTTTTAGCACCTGCCTAAACCATTGAGTGTGGGGACATCCTCAGCCACCATAACTTTAGATTCCAGAGGTGCTGCCTATGGCAAGTAAAAAAAATGAATATCGGAATACTTCAGCTGTGTCTACAGAACCACCAGCAGATCCCAGTGGGGAGACTGTAAAGTATGGGATAGGTGAGACCAAACTGGAAGCTTCCTAAGACAGAGGAGACCCAAGTCATGAGGAGAAGTTAAATCAGGAGTAGAACTTCAAGGATAATGAGTCTGGTCTGGGGAAAAGCAAAGCATATACCTCAACAGGAAGATCTGCAGACTGAATAAGGTGCTTAATAATTGTAATGTTCCTAAGATGGAAGTAGGATACTTTGACAGCTGCTGAGACCTGGTCCTTCAAAGTCAGCCTGTCATCAGATATTATTGACATATTATGTAACTGTGCTACAATTTACAGTTTTTCCCACTGTAGGTTATATTAAGGAGCGAAAATATTACAGATGAATCCCATACAGTGGCATAACTAGCCATAGCAACCATTTTGGTTGTGTTGATCTTCAGTTGATTTTCAAGCCTCTGTTTGTGGATGCATTCTTAATTTCAGATAACTTGTTAATATATCTGCAAGAATGCTCCATCAGGAACAGAAGGGGAGAGGAGTTGGCATAGTAGTTAAGGTCTTTACCTCATAGATACTAGGTACAGGATTTGATTCTGACCCCCTGGTTATTAGTTAAGCTCATAATCTGCAGACTGATAGCCTAGTATTTACTTATGAACCTACAAAAAGGAGAAGAAGTAAAGCTGCATGTTGTTAGCATAACAAAAATATCGCAGACCCCCCCTCAAATAATGCCACCTAAGGGAAGCATACACACACACACACACACACACACACACACACACACACACACACACACACACACACACACAAACAAAAAAAACAATAATGTTGACTTTGGCTGTGCAGGACATTGCATAACCCTCCTTTTCTATATGTACTCTTCATGAAATCATTACATTTGTAGTTGTCCTTTTTGTCACATTTAACCTGTCCATAGGTTCATAGGTTCTTACTAAGCTTTCATTCAAAACAGACCATCAAGTAGCTCAGCCACATTATCCAGTAGAGGTGAAAAATTATCCATGCCTCCCATTAAGCAGACTTTCCTCTACATATTCCTAGTGAAAACTTGCAATCACCCATCCAGTCATTCACATTGGTTTTAAACGTTGTAAGAGATGTACTCTGCTTGGTAGGTAAGGGCAGCCTATTCCAGAAAGTGGGTATAGCTTGAGTTAGGTATCTGGTTTTGTTGATTCAGGTATCTGGAACAGGTGTTTACATTACTACTTGTTCTATTTAGGTGAAGAAATTCAAAGAGTGCTGCATCATTCATAGCATGAAAAGCTAAGCAGAGATCACCCCTCAGGAATCTGTATGATACTGAGTAGAATGACAGCTTTTAGTCTATTAGAGTAACTAAGTGTACTGGGACTTGAAATTTTTTTGGTGAGGAAACACTGAGGTCTATCAAACTGGTTTAGGTGCTTGATGAGATATATGTTGAAGGGCGCATTATATTCAATGACTGGCTTAATAAGAGATGACTACAGTAGGACTATAACTTCTCTGGGCATTGAGGATATGTCATGAAGGAATACCTGTAAGGTAGAATGATTTTCTAACCGCCCCCCCACCAGGACATGGTTATCAATGTCTGTATCCAAGTCTGTGATGACTATGTCAGATTTAAGTGGAATGTCCTGTGTGACATCATGTACTTGTTAGGCATGTCTTCCTGTCTTTGATTACCTACAATCCATTTTTTATTCCTTGGCTCACTCCTACAGTATTATCACTTTCTCACACCCACTTAAATATTTGTCCTGATGTATAGCTTCCCAAATTCTGCCACCCATCATATCTCTGACCTACGGATGCCATCCTCCTATTAGTCCCTTTGCCCATCCCTTACTCCAGACAAGAATGACTATTTGTAGCACTCCTATAGGTCTAATTACAGCTAGTACCAAAACTAGAAATCTCAGAAGTACAAATTCTGCCTTTGAAAGATGGACTGCAACCCTCTTTTTTAATGTCTCCAAATCTTTTGGGTTTCTAATACCATGACGGGAATGGACCACATTCCTAAGTCAAAGTACGATTAAAGTTCATGAAATTAGTATTTTTTCACTCTTTGATGTCAGCCAAAATTGCTATTTGCACTACCCGCAATGTGCCCAGTAATGACTCCTGTACTTTGCGCAGAGTTACATGCATCAGTAGCATATCTAAATATGATTGTAGACTCTTTTTTATAAGACCCGGTTCTCCCTACTACTATTGGAACTATCTGGGTATCTTTCTTCCACATTGCTCTTGTTTCTGCTTGCAAATCCTGATATTTTATGACTTTGTGTCTCTTTGTACACAGGACACTGTAGTCACTGGGTGTGGTGATTTCAATGATCAACGCTACTTTTGTCTTCTTTTCTTGGACCACTATATCTGTTTTTCTAGCATCTGTCTTTTGAACTGTTGGTAATAGATGATCCCATGTGATGTAGACTTCATCATTTTCTATGATGTTTTGTGGCTCATATTGCCAGTGTTTTTCGGCCACTTCAGTAGCATAATGTTTGCACAATCCCCAGTGCAACAGTCTTGCCACATTATTATGCCTTTCAGTGTAAAGTCCTTCTTCCATTAGTATGCCACAACCAGCAATGAGGTGTGCGAATGTTTCCAATTTGGTTTTGCAAAACCTACATCGGTCTGTTTCTCCCACATGTTCAATGGACTTTGTAAACCAACATGTACGCAGCCCACTATCTTGGGACGCCAATATTAACCGTTCATCTGTTGGTGTGAATTTGCCTCTCCTCAACCATTCCTGCTTCCGTTCCTGATCAACATGAGGTTCTTCCAGACGTTTTCTATATTTGGAACTATATTTATGCATTTTCCACATTTCTTGCCTTCTCATCAGGTCCTTTACCTTATATTCTTTCTTTTGATTTTTAGCACATTCAGTTGCTGCGTGATGTTTTTCTACTTATGGTTTGATTTCCATTCCTGCTTGACACCATATATGCTTCTGCTAGATTAAGCAGAGAAGTCATCTTAGATTTATTCTCCTCATGTTTCAAAACTTTCATTACATTTGGTTCTTGTGAGGGCAGCAGATATGTGTGGATTGCAGATCTATATATCTAATCAATTCCAAAGAGGCCCATCCCTCCTTCAGAGCGGGGAATATATAATCTTTGTATACACAGATTTTTATAAATCATTTCATGGGCCTGAAGCATCCTTCTTGTTTTCCTGTCTAATCTATCCAACACATTTTGGGGCCAGTCAATTACTTCAAAACTGTAAGTCAGGACAAGAAGAGCAATTTGGTTTATAGCCTGGATTTTGTTCCAAGATGTCAGTGTTGTTTTCAGGATTAATTTAAGTCTTCTAAAGTATTCCTTATTAAGTTTTATTCACATTTGTTCATGTTTTATTGTTGATCCTTCATCAATTCCTAAATATTTATACACTCCCTCTTAAGTTCTTTTATATCACATTTTTGTCCCAAACTGATGTGTTCCTAGTGCTGCAGTTTTCCTGCTTTAGAGGTTGCTTTTGCACAATTATCAAAACCAAATGAGATTCTTATATCATCTGAAAATGTTTTGACAACTTGCAGTTGTGCTTTCAGTTCCTCACCTGATGAGTTATATAGTTTTAAATAATTGACAAAGGGAAGATGAGAAGTCTTTACACTTTGTTGTTTTCTAGGAGTCAAATTATAGCCATCTTAATGGTTTAAGGGCAAGGCAGAATAGCAGCAGTGACAGAGAGCCACCCTGGAATATCCCCGTATGAATTTTTATCCCTGGGATAATAATTTGTCCTTTATCATGGCTTAATTGCAAAGTGGTCAGCCACTGTTTTTTGGTCACTGTAATGTTGTCAATTAGTGGAGGGTGTATCTTATACATTTTTAAGCACATTTTTATCCATGAATGTGGGATATTATCAGATGCTTTTTTATAGTCAATCCATGCCATACTTAGATTCTTCTCCTTTTTGCAGTTCTCCATTATGACTTTATTTAACAAATTATCTTTTGTTCCATATGACTTTCCTTTATTGCCTTTTTGTTCTACTGCCATAATTGAGTTTTCTTCTAGGCGACTATAAACTCTGTCAGCATCAATTCCCATATATAATTTATACATCGTCAGAAGGCAGTTCACTGGTGTGACAGAATGCTGGCTCAGTCTTCCAGACGAATATATATGTTTTAAACTTCATTTAAAGTGCCATACTTTCCTAACTCAAAGACCTGGTAAAAAAAATGTGGGGAGTCATGCTGGTCAGTAAAAAATGTATTGTTTCCTACCAGCCTGCTCACCAAATAACACTAACTAATATCCCAAATGGACCATGATGTAGATTTTGAAGCTGGATCCCCTGAAACTTGAAAGACTCCATTTGGCTTCATCTCTGTTGAAGGGATCTCACAAGGAACAATAAACATTTTGAAGTCTTTTGTACTCTTTGAGTATATATATTCAGTTGCATCATCGTGATAGATTCTAATTGTCATTGGTCCCACACCACCACAAAGCAGTTTTAGGACATTTTACAAAATACTTTTTAAGCCAAATTGTCTCTGATACTACTAAACAAAATAACATGTTAGGGAACCAGAGCATCCTAACTGGATTTTCACTAACAAGGCTGATAATGTATACCTCTTGTACTTCCACCAGTTTTAAATGATTACTACCAGGTGATTAATGATTAATTATTAATTTCTCAGGTAAAAAACAAACAAAAAAAATCATTCTTAGATTCTTTTCGGATTCCTGGATACTTTTACATATTTCTTTAACAAATACTAATATCTCCTTCTTCTTTAGGCATCACAGGTTATCTGGGAAATGATTTTAAATCAAAATAACAATAATATTACTCATGAATTCTTATGAACGCAATTGTAACTCCATAGACTAAAATACTAGCCCCTTACTAAAAGAAGACAACAGCACAGTGTGATTCCATGGGTCAGATCTACACAGAGGGCTCCTGTAAACAATGTGACAAGGCCTGTAGATCCATAAAGGCTATTTTTAGCTATACATACTACCAGTACTAAAGGAAGACAAATAAAGGGCTTTGCAACAGAGCTAAAGTCACTTTCCTCAAAATGTAACAACTCAGCTGATGGGAGGAAATGAACTAGTTCTCTGGTAGAACTTATGACTGGAGGTCTCACCTCCAGTTCAGACTTAATTGCCCAGGCTTTTCAGGATTTTCTCTCTCGCCTTCCTTTTCTTTACCTCTTGGTCTCTCATCGACTCATACACTGATGTCTCCCAGTTCTCTGAATTTACTCCTTTCTTCAGTTTTCCAGTCTAGCACCCCTTATACCACTAACAGACTTCCAAAGGATATTCATAAGTTTGGCAGACTTAATTCAAGTGGTCTGTTTCAAAAATGTCTAAAAGCCTGCAAGACTTTCATCTCTGTACCCAGTATGTAAGTGCTGCAATACAGCATAACTGCAAGTCTAGGTGCAGGATAAAGTGCCCCAGGTCATCTCTTCTAATACGGTGTCCCCCCAAGAGTCAGTATGGGGCCCTCTGTTCTTCTTGGTGCTTCATCACATCATTTAAACCCAGATAGCAGCTGCAGATGTATGTAGACAGTCTTGCAATATCTCAAGTAAGACATTCAACCTTTAACATCTGTTTCCTTCTACATAAAGACCTTACCTCTTTATCTCTGATGTACAGAAAAAGAGTTCAGCATTTGATTCAGTAAGATACAAGTTGTGGTCTGGGAAATACTAGAGTCTACAAAGTGGTCCCCCCCCCCCCCAAAGCTGGGTAGTCACTTCTGCTGCACAGACAGCTTTTGAAACCATCCATTCACTCAGACACCTTGGAGTGCTCCTTGATCTAAGCCTTTCATTTTCTGTTCTTGTGGACTACGGCAAAGAAACTCTGTTGTCCATGCTGGGAGCTTGTTATGACATCATCTCTCTCTGCTTCTGAAATCTGCTGGCCACTAACAAGGGTGTGCTTATTCTTAAAACTGAATGTGCAATTTCCTTACTCACTTAAACTTATTTAGGCTCAAATGGCTGTACATGATTTTTCCAAGTTCATGCTAAACACTATCAGAGAGCCCATCACTATACCTCCTTAAAGATATGGGCTTCCTCCCTACCTGTCTTCATGCTTCCATCCTCTCTATCTGTCTTCATGTTTCCATTTTCTCTATCTGCCTTCATGCTCCCTTTCTTACTATCTGTCTTCATGCTCCCTTTCTTACTATCTGCCTTCATGCTCCTTTTCTTACTATCTGTCTTCTTGCTCCCTTTCTTACTATCTGCCTTCATGCTCTTTTTCTTACGGTCTTCATGCTTCCTTTCTTACTATTTGCCTTCATGCTCCCTTTCTTACTATCTGCCTTCATGCTCCCTTTCTTACTATCTGCATTCATGCTCCCTTTCTTACTATCTGCCTTCATGCTCCTTTTCTTACTATCTGCCTTCATGCTCCCTTTCTGACTATCTGCCTTCATGCTCCTTTTTTACTATCTGTCTTCATGCTCCCTTTCTTACTATCTGCCTTCATGCTCCTTTTCTTACTATCTGTCTTCATGCTTCCTTTCTTACTATTTGCCTTCATGCTCCCTTTCTTACTATCTGCCTTCATGCTCCCTTTCTTACTATCTGCCTTCATGCTCCCTTTCTTACTATCTGCCTTCATGCTCCTTTTCTTACTATCTGCCTTCATGCTACCTTTCTGACTATCTGCCTTCATGCTCCCTTTCTTACTATCTGCCTTCATGCTCCCTTTCTTACTATCTGCCTTCATGGTTCCCTCCTCTTTAGTGCATGTTTCTTTAGAATTATCTGCTTTGGACACAGCTGTTCATTAACATAAACATTAACACAACACACCCTCACCAGGTCTCTGCACCAGCCTTCTGGCATTTCTCATATCTGTAACATTTTTTAGCAGTGTCTCCTTTATAGTAGCAAAGTTTCTGCTATTGAGGGGTCCAAATTCTGGAAATGTATCCCTGTGCTGTTAAAATATATCCTACCTTTCAGTCAGCCTTTAAGAAGAACTTTGAGTCCTATGATGTGTAGGAAGTGGGAGTGCAGTGATACATGCTGGCTTGTCCACATCAGAGTGAGGTGCCACTGCGGATCTCTGTGTGAGTACAGTGATGACCATATTAGCCGAAGTGGCATGCAGCACAGCAGGCATGGAAGCCCATACAACTACTATGGCATAAGCACAATGCAGAGGTCACAGCTAGGGTAGGGACATTGAGGATGTCAATAAGTCAAGTCCAATCCCAGCCAGGGGCAAGAACACCACTCCTGGCTCTTGACTCTCACCCTTGAGATGAAAAAATGGGCTGCTGAATTATTGCTTCATTGGAGAAAGGGTAGTTTAGATAGGGTGGTCAGGAGGTCAGTTTTATTTACTCTTTGAGGTGCATCTCTTAGTGTTATATGTTACCTATTTTTTTCAGTAATCATCACGAGGGAATACAATATTACTTGATTCATTTTGCAGTAACTTTGACTGAAGATGTTTGCTTATATTTATTTTCTATAATTTTTACTTCAGGGTTTTATTTATTTGTTTCTTCTGTTATACGGCGTCATTAAAAATATACATATCTTCTATAATTTTTTAGCAACATAGTTCATTCTATTGTCTTTCTGAGGTTGTATCGTCTTTGTAGATAATAAAGGGCATTGTCCAGCTATCTGCCCCAAATAAATAAATAAATAAAGGGCCATATTCAATAAAGCCTACACTAAGTGTACACAATATGTATTCAAGAACATTCTTATCACATTTTCTGTGCTTTCTAGTCACTAAGAAAGATTACACTAAGTGTACATGTTGTCTACACTTTGTGGTAACCTTTATGAATCCCTGTCAATATTTAAAGCTGCAAGAATATCAGTAGGAAAACTAAAGTCAAGAGGAAGAAGGTGTGAGTTATGTCTGTGTTTTCTGTTTACTCAGAATTGTGTACACTTAGACACTTAGTGTACACTTACTGTAGACGTTATTGAATCCTGGCAAAATACTTGTTATGTGTGCACATCGTCATCTAGAACCTGAGCATTCCTCTCTCATTTGCTGCAGTACTTGACAGCCATCTATTTCTCTCACTTGAATGTGCTCAACTCTGAATTGGTAGTAAGAGCTTGGAGGATTGTGTCTTATAGCAAAACACACTGTTACCAGAAATACTGCAACTACTGAGTATGAAAAAGTAGAACCCTTTCATAAACCTGTACTGTGGTTTGGAAATGCCATTTTTTAACAAATCTTAATTCTTTTCATCTAATCCTTCTGACTGACTGGCAAATGTTTGATAAAGCTATAGAGTTATTTTCTTTTTGGCCACCAGATGGCAGAAGTGGCTCACACTTACCCAGTGATTTCATCATTGTGGTTAACTGCTTACTTGATACTCAGGCAGACCTTATCAAGAACAATACAGGTGTAAAATATTTTCAAAATGTTGTAACACTATGAATGCTGGAAAGAATACAAAATATTGCACATGATCTTTCATTTGAAATATCATTCTATCATATTTATTATATCATTCTAGTGACAAATGTCTTTTATAAAAACAATAAGATCTTTGCTGAAATATAAATAAGGTTTACCACGCTCATTATCATGCTTGTAAAATTTATAGGAGACTTCACCCTTTTCTGAAAGCTCTAGTTTGTCTATACAAACATGTCTGATTAGTCCAGGCTAACAATATAGTTTATTTGAATAAGGACAGCACTGCAGATATAGAAAATTGGAAGAGTTTACGTTTTGTGCTGGGTAATTTCTATCTACTTAATAGCTGTTGAAAGCCAGCAAGAATCAGAACAGGGGTGCATGTATTAAAAATGGAGATTAATCTCCCTTGTTACCTCAGTGATAGCACTTCTGAGCAGTGCAGGGTGAGTGGGGAAGAACAGAAAAGCTCTAGCATGAGCACTGGTGATGGCTTAGATGAAACAGCTGCTGACTTCAACTGAAATTCTCAGTTACTGCCTGTCTGACTCCCTGTATAGATTATAGAATGACCTTCTATTCCTTCCTCGTCTGTAAAGGTGCAACGACTTGTTTGGGATCCAAAGGGCATCATCAGCCCTGTTAGTCTCTGGGTAAGGTGATTTGAAGAGCCCGAGAGGCAGAGACAGAGAGAAAGATTTCTAGAATCACTATTAAGATGGGACACACAAGTATCTGTTTCCATAGGTGGACCATATGTCTTTCAGAACTATGTCACCACTTAGCAATTAAAAAAGATATGCAATAATTTACTATCATCTTCATCACCTGGACTTAAATTACTTAATCTTTAATTTTTTGTTAAAATGATACAGTGGTATTTTAAATTGTTGATATACACCTTTTGTGTGTTTAGTGCTCTATTAATCATATTTTCTATACCCTTGGTATAAGTCTTCTTTTTTGGTTTGACATACTGTGTTAAATGCTAACTGGAACAGGCAGAATTTTATACATTATGTGACAACATGGTAAAGGCATATCACTAATAACGTCTCTGACCAAGCATTAAATTACAGTTCATTTAAAATGTTTTGTTCCAGTTGTTTAAAAACATTCCTAAGTTTTGTCCTTCAGCTGTAATGTCATGCACACACACACATATCACACACACACGCAAGCTTGCTCACACACACACACATATACATACAGTCACACGAGCAAGCTTGTTCTCACACACACACACACACACACACACACACACACACACACACACACACACACACACACACACATATACATACATACAGTCACACTCATATACATACAGTCACACATGAGTGAGCTTGCTCACACACACACACACACACACATACAGTCACATGTGAGTGCTTGTTCACACACACACACACACACACACACACACACACACACACACACACACACACACACACACACACACACACGTGAAACATACTGCAATTGGGTATTAATAACTGAGTGCTACATACATACAGAAGTTGCCCCAAACAAGCACCAAAGCTATATGCAGATACCCTATATAATATTAAGCTCACACTTCATAGGTTCATAATTCATACAATGTTTATATAGCTGACAGGCCACCAAGTCAAGTAGCTGTGACATTCCTTGGTATTAACAGTATATTATTTACCACTGGTAAGAAGAAAATTTCTATATATATACAGGCATGAATGTACAGTCTCTCATCTAGTTTTCAAGTCTGCAGTTGAAAACAGACAGTCATAATGTGGACAGGGAGTTTACTCCAAAGGCAGGGAATTCCCTGGGTTATAAGTCTAGTACATCAGCAGATGTTGTTAATCTTGCAGTGGAGGCTAAGGTCTTTGGCACAAGTGTTAGATAGACTATTGGTTCTGTAAATATGGAGGAGATCCAAAAGGGTAGGAATTTTCAGTGCTAAAGGCGAAACAGAGGTCATCCCAAAGAAGTCTATATATGAGACAGACCAGAGCAATAGGGCTTTTAGTGTAGTTTATATTGTGCAGCCAAGATATCTTCTTGATCAGAAGTCTTTGTGGTCTTTTAAATTAGTCAATGTACTTTGTAAGGTGTGTTCCAAAAAGGGCATTGTATTCAAGGATAATTCCAGTAAAGAAAGACTACACTGCAACAAAGACTGCATTGGGCCTGTAGGAGATGCCCCTGTACATCAACTGAGGAAGGAAGAAGGACCTCTAATCACAACTGAGACATGGTAATTGAAAGAAAGTTTCTTATTTGTATCATTTGTATTAGTCCTGGATTAGCATATCTGTTTTTATAGGGGTACTAGTAATGCAGTAAGAAATGAGGTTCCTTTCCAAAAGCTAACCATACTGCATTTTTTTGGCCTTTAAAATTATCGTATAACAGAAAAACCATGCCATGCTGGAGTATCTCAGTGTCTGAGGAGGATTAGGCAATTCTAACCAGTTTGCAGTCATCAGCAAGGTTAGTTAGCCACACTCCACTGGCATTCACTTCGGAGAAGTAGATTCCAAAGAGCCTGCGGGAGCAGGAGGGAAGCCTATGGAACCCCATTGCTGGTAATCTTCTGGCTAGAGCAGGTACCCCCTACCTTAACAGTCTGTATCCTTTCAGAAGGTCAGTGGCTATCCAGCAGACTACATATGGGTTTATGTTGTTGGGAGAGTTTATCCATGAGGCCAACTTGTGGGTGGATGTCTTGGTCTTGGGAAGGTTAAAATAAGTAATATGGCTTGCCAAGCCTTCATCCAGGGCTTCAGTGACACTTTCATGGAACTAAATTAGATTTAGTAGGCATAGCCTACCTTTTCCAAAAATAAATTTATTGGGGTCCAGGGTTTATATGTCACCAGTGTCATTGTTTATCAGCTCAGTAATTATGTGCTCCTTAATTTTACAGATGACACTTGTGAGACTAATAGGTTTATAGTTTATGGGGGTCTGTCATGAGGCCGCCTTCCTGTAATGGTACCACTACGGCCATTGTCCATGCTTCAGGGACATAACCCACAAAGAAACCTATACTGAAAAGGGTTTGTCTAAGTTGTGTGTGGTGCTTATTAGCATTCATATCAGGTCCCATGGTATTTTTGGTTTTAGATAGTGCAGATATATATAGATAGATATTCCAAAGACACGCAGTAGGTGAATTGTACACTCTAAATTGGCCATAGGTATGCGTGTGCATGTGAGTGCATGGTGTGGATGAATTACTGTGGCAGGGCTACCCACCCAGTGGTGCAAACTTTGGCTGTAGATGATTGTCACTGTTGAAGTGAAACCCTCGAGATTGTTTTCCCCTTGGTTGTTAGATTTTTTAGAATTAACTGGGACAAACTAGTATCTTGTTTATCAAAATTTTCAGTATGAAATTTAGTGTTTACAAGGTATTTGAGTGAGTTCATAAGAATTAAGTATTTCTTTGGGAGATTTAATTGCTCTCGTAATTGTCTGATATCACATTCCTTCCACTCACATGGGAAGGGTTTAGAAATGTAGCAATCAAATACATTGCCTCCCACAAGCGACTATATGTTACTAAGAAATGTAAATATTACCAAGAGTATTGGGAATACTTATTAGATTTCATTCTGAAGAGGTAAAAATATTAAATCTAAAAGTGAAATATGCAATATATGTAAGACAATAAATAAGGATATACTTAGAACCTTTTTAACATTGTCATTTTATAAATAGTTGATTAAAAAACACATACCCTATATAAAGAGGTTTTAGTTTGACTTTCCCTAGTATATGTAATAAACAACTAATGGTACTGTTTATTCTTCTTATCACTGCAGAATATGTGGTTAGTACAAAAACTGGATTTTTGGAGTGGCATCTTTGTATATATTGTATATAGAATGTTATGTTTTGTTGTATGTTGTGTGTGTATCTTATTGTATAATGTCTTATATGTTGTAACCTAAAAAACTGCAATGAAGAAATTTTTGAAAAAAAAAGAAAAGAAAAGTGAAACCCCCGACCCCATGTGCAAAAATGGGAAAAAGGGGTTGTGGATGGATGGATGGATAATGTTGATATAATTATGTTTAAAGTGACTTTGGGAGGGGTGGGATGATTAGTAGTGTAGGGGGATCCGGCTGGCTTGGGGGTGTGAAATTAGTTCTGTATTTTTCTACAAGGATATTAACAATACCTTCAGATCAGAGTGGGTGACTCTGCTGGAAGTACATTTGGTACTGTAATGGGTATAATTTCTAAGTTTCCTATATAACTGAAGAAAGCCTTGTGGCTTTGTTTAAAGTTTGTAGTGGCAATGAGTTCATCCCTGGTCTTGAATTCCTTGATTATGTGCATGAGCTTTCTACTCATTACTTTTAAGTTCCTTTTACACTAAGGGAGTAGAGATCTGGTTTGGATAGCTTGGAGTGTCTTATTTTTGTTGTATATCTTTCACACACACACACACACACACACACACACACACACACACACACATGCACGCACACACACACACACACACACACACACACACACACACACACACACACACACACACACACACACACACATGGGAATTCCACAATATGAACTTATTTCTGAATTTATCATTTTAGTGGATGGGAACATACTCCCTGACACATCTGTCTATAAGGGAACAGAATTCAGAGGAGTCTGCAGTAGCAATGGGTACTGGTACTGGGTTGTTAGAAGAATTGCACCATTTATAGTTGCCAAGAAGGTCTATAAATAGGAAGAGGTTTGTTTTGGAGTTTCACAAAATGCTGTCTGCATATGTTTTTCCTTTTTGTTTGATTTCATAGTATATGTTAAGGGAGATGGCTACTGCTATATTGTTGGATTTTACTAAGGAGACAGCAGCGTTAGGTGTAGACCAGGAGAGGAGAAGCTGGTGAGGATATGGTCAAGAAGAATATTACTACCAATTTGATTGATGAAATTTGCATTAATAGAACAAATAAATATTTGTGCATGTTTGTTGTTAGTTCTACAGGTATACCAATTTACAGTGGGACAGTTCAACTCACTCATAATAAGTGTATTTGTTTTGACAGCTTTTTGATCTGACTTAGATAATCAGTATGCTATGAGGACGGAATAGCAGGGGACCTGTATTTTCATTAACATTGAAGGCAGTTTTATTGAGAGTTAGATACACCTTTACATGTTTCAGTATGATATCACACATGATTTGTTTAGAAAGAGTAACTTCACTAACAAATGTGAATATTTCCCCTCTTCTCCATGTGGACCTGAGCACATCATGCAGTGAACCCCAATAAGGAGGGAATTTTGTCTTTACAACTGAACCAAATTTCTGTGACTGAACAAATATATTTGTCTTCAAGGTACAGGAAGGTCTCAATCTCAGACATTTTGCTGTCTAAGCTTCCAGAATTGAGCAATGTTATCTTGTTATTGTCCAAATTAGAATTTGCTAAGTGGATATGTGCATGAGTTAAACTTTGCTTAAAAAGGCACTCTGAGCTGCTAATACTTTTAGTCAGTAAGCAAAAGCCATGAGATGAGAGATGCATTCTACCCTTGGCAAAGTAGGATGGCTGTTAATCACCTTGTCTCAGGCAAACGCCCATTGATCCCCCTGGAAGGCCACCAGTTAAGCAGCCAGTTGTTGAAGCCAATTATTTTATCTTTGAACCTAGGAATCATTCTTTGTGAGACTTCAGTACTTTTCAGCATAGTGACTTTCCTTCCTTGGAGGCATGCGTGTGTTATGTATATAGGCCTTAACTATATACTGCTAAAGTATCCCGTCAGACATGGTATTCCTAAACCACCTTATTCTGTGAGGAGAAACAACTTATCCCCCTTAGCTCCTGCCCTCATTACCTCTCAAATACATTTCTTTATCAATTGTGATCCGCAGATTCTCCTCCGGTTTATAAAAATATGCCTGACCTGTATGCAATATTAAAGGGACTAGAGACATTTACACTTGATGTATCATACTACCCATAAATAAGAGGTCCCAGTTTCTCAGTTTTTGTATTATATTTTGTTTAGTCTATTCTAACATATCCTTAACTGCCATAACAGTATCCTTTGTAATCCGTATAACTAAATACTTCATCTTATCATGTCTCCATAAATATGGGTATTGCCGAACCTGTTCATTTGTGGGTACATAATTTACCACTTTATCTTCATTAATATTTTATCCTGAAAAGACGTGAAACTGTCTCAAAATGTTCCACAACACAGAAATGTTCTTTTCTGGATTTATCATGTACAAAACAATACCATCCACAAATAAATGCAACTTTTCTTGCTTACAATGCTAAGTATATCCTTGAATTTCTGAGTCCCTTATTTGGTTTGCCAAGGGGAAAGAAGACACCTCTGCTTGTTCCTCTGTTCAAACACAGCTTATCAGACAGAAACCATCCCACTTTAATTCTTACCTTCAATCCTTCATATATACCCGTAATTAACCCCATTATCGTATCAGGGAATGCAAATGTTTCCATTGCCCTATCGTACCATCCCAGCTGCTCTTTTGGATATTTACCCACAAGAGTTTCTTACATTCTACATCCCTCTGGATCATCATTGTTCTGTTAATGTTGTCAAATGTGTGCCTCCCTTCCACAAAACCACACTGATCCATATCTATCAATTTTCACAGCACCTTTGCAATTCTTTTAGCTAGTGTAGATATAAACACTTTAGAATCAAGGTTTAAAATTGAAATGAGTCTTTATGAATCTGGGTCTGATGGGCCTTTATCCTTTTTAGGTATTACAGCCACCACAGCTTTCTTCCGGGATGCTGGTGCTTATCCTCCTTTTAAAATGATATTAAACCAAACCTTCCCGATCTTTATCATTTTCTTCACTGCTAGTTCCACAGGAATGTCATTTGTTCCTGAAAACTTTCCTTTGGACTGACCATACATCCCCATTTTTATTTCTTCTTCTCCTACCTTAACTATTAGTTATTGAGCCTCATCTCCCTCTAACCTTCGCATGATTAAGTCTTCCATAAATATTTCCATTTGTACTTTTTCTTGGTTTCCATATTCCGCTGCTTCATACAAATTTTCATAAAACTTCCAAAATATGTCTAATACCTCTATAGGATCTTTGGTATTTTTTTCTTGTTTTAGGCTCCCTGCATTGGGAACAATCCTTTCTTCTCTCTGTTGCCTAAGTTGTTGTGCTAAACGTTTTTGTGCTCTGGAGTTATTATCAAAAATAGTTGCATAACAGCAAAAATTCATGCATATTATCCAAATACTCCCTTAGTTTCCCGTTCGTGTTTTGTATTTGCAGCTCTTCTTGTTCTGTGACATTTCCCTTATTCTGCAATACTTTAACCCTTGTCAGCCCCTCTAAATAGTTCCTGTAACTTCTTAACCATATCCCCGCCACTTTTATTTCTACTCTATTTTTAAATTCCATTTTCATTTTTATACCACTCATAGCTATCCCTTCCGAAGAAATTTCTGTCTTTCTTTGTCACCCTCAAATAATTTCCACCATAAATTTGTTGAGTTCTCCTCCTTTTAATTGGTATGTAGGAAGGTGCCAGTGTTTAATTTTTACTTTATTATCCTGTATTTTTATCTTTGTCTGTGAATGATCTGAAACATTTATGGATGTGTATCAAAGCTTTCAATTAAAGGCACATGCTCACGTGAAATATTATTTCTGTCTGGTCTAGCCTAGTTATTTTACTTCTGGGAATAATCTGTAAATTCTGTCTGAGTTTCCACTACTAAACTCACATCTTCCATACCAAATATTTTCATAAATTTTTTAAAAACTCCACTGTCTTTTCATTTTTCTTTCTAGGTCTCCCTGATGCATACCTATTGCAAATTGACTTCCAGTCCCCACATATAAATAATATTTCCTGCTGAATGCTTTTTACTTCTCCCCAGATTTTCTTAAGCTCCATAATAGCAGTTTTTGGTGAAATTAAAATGCAGTAAACTCTCATTTAACTGGAACATGAGCAACCAGCAAAAAAATATCGAAGACACACAGTACCATTTTCATGTGGGGCACTTTCTGCCCCCCCCCTGCAGAAACATACCTTACGTTTTTAGAGTTTTAGAGTTTTAACAAGGAAGATAGGAATGAATTCCCTCTCTCCCCAACCTGAGAACAAGTCAAACCAAACAAATAGTATCGGGTACAGTATTAGTCAAGCCTATTTTTAATAGTAGCTCTCATTCAACCAGAAACTACAGTTATCCGGCATCCATCAACCCCCATGGGTGCTGGTTAACTGAGAGCTTACTGTACATGCCAGCATAATCCTCCTCCCTTGCCAATAGCCCCTTACTACCATAAACATACAATTGTCTTTCTTTCCAGTTCTATCATTATTGGAACCTATCTAGCAATCAGTATTATTACTCCCCTTTTCTGAAATCTTTTCTTTGTCAAATTCACATGCTCATTTCTATCAAAGTATGTGTCCTACAACATTATTATTTGCATCCTATATTTCTTAATATAATTTAATACTCTTTCCTTTTTGTCTACACCTGTATGGCCATTCACATTACAAGATAAGATGGACAGACTAGCCATTATGAAAAAAGCTGCTGCTCCCCTGTTATACATGACAGTTCTTTTGAATGTGTATTTCCAACTTTTGTTTACATGCACACATTGCTTGGCAGGCTGATCTTTTATACAGTTGGTTCTTCTCATCTCCATTTAAACCTATGCCATGTTTTTCTAGGCTTTTTACTGTAATGAAAACCCTTAAACAAAAAAACTAAATGCATTTTCACAACCATAAGCCCTATTAATTTAGAACAAACACACAAAGTGATGTACATTTTAAACAAATGAAGTTTAACTGTCCCGATATGGGCAATTTCCCTAAATCAATGGCTACACCCACAGGCATTCTCTAATAGGATCATAGGCTCATAGGAGGTTACTAGACTATCGACCCGGAGGTCATTTCAAGCCTAGTTGTTTCATCCCAATGTAATACAACAGATACTCTAGTCAATACCCAGGATTGTATTTAGTAATGACTGCCTATGCCCAGGAGAGATATGGGCACTATCCCTGATAAGAATTTATGGTGCCCCATCCACTCATCCAAGTTCCTTTTGAACATTGTCATAGAGCTGCTTGGCTTCACATGAATTGGCAGCCTATTTCAAAGACACAGCAGTCACTGGGAGACAACTCTGCCCCTCCAGCACATCCTATTTAAATTGCAAGCCATATTTAGGTCCCTGGAACCCATGCTAAGGCATGTTACAGCCTGTGTCCCCTCTTACACTGATTGTTGTCTGTAATTTTCTTATCTCTGTTCCCTTGCCAGATGTGAAAACTAGCTTACATGCTTTCAGAAAACATTAACCTTTAGCCCTATGAAAAAGTGCACTGGCTACCTTTAAATAAAGTTAAAGTGTACACTGCTCTATTAAATGCATTAAAATATAAATTCTGCTGAGGAGGCTACTATTTCTGATTCACTTTATCATAGGATCTTAGGATCATAGGAGATTACTAGGCTATTGACCCGGAGGTCATTTTAAGCCTAGCCATTTTAACCCAATGTAATACCTTAGAGGTACTAGTCAATACCCAAGATTGCATTTAGTGATTACTGCCCGTATCCAAGAGGGTTGTGGGCACTATCCCCGGTAAGAATTTACGGTGCCCCATCCACTCATCCAGGTTCTTCTTGAACAGTGTCATATAGGTGTTCTGTTTCACATGAATTGGTAGCCTGTTCCAACGATGTGGCAGTCACTGGGAGATAAATCTGTCCCTCCAACATGTCCTATGTAAGTCACAGGCCATATTTAAGTCCCTGGAATGGGTAGCCCTAGACCCATTTGATTTACAGATATGCAGTAAGTTCATTAGGTTTGGGTCTTGGGTTGCTTTGGCTTTGATCCTCTAGGAAAATATATTCTGAAGACAGCTGGATACAGCAGCCTGGAGCTCATGCCTGCCTCTCGACACTCATTGATAGCTGGGATAAACTTTATTCTCTTTAGTCTGGTGTATAGTGAATATAATCACTTTCCAGAAACTCTGTGTTATCTTAAATTTGTAAAACTTTTCCATTCTTCCATAGTTTTGTCAATATCAACTCTTTCTGCTGGTTTGATTTGCATCTTTACTGATATAGGTCTAGGCTGGTTTCTCACGGAGAGGTGTGGGGCATATGCATGACTGCCTTTCAATTAAAAATTCTGTTGTGGAACATCAGTCCAGTTGTTTATCTGTGCTTTTGTAAAACTAAATTAGTATGTCCCTTCTCTTTTTTTATCTAGTACAGCTGAAAATCTCAGGCTACCACTACTTGCTCTGTCTTCAAACGCTACTATTTTTTATACAGTTCTTACTGAGAAGCCTCATGCTCAGCCAGACTTTTCTTCATTTCAGCCTCTGATTTTTGCAGTTTTATCAGTTCATCTGAATAGCTAGCTAAAGCTACTTTTATTTTCTCTACCCCTTTGTTTTTGTGAGTTGATTTATTATTTCAGTGTTTCATTTATTTTACACACCTCTGAGTACATTTGATTAAAGTTTCCTCTAAATTACTGGAAGCTGTATCCTGCACTAGTGCTAAAACTTGAACTGCATTTTACTGAACAACTACAGAATTCTTCTCAGGCAAAATTTTCCCTTTACCTCTTCTGGTTGATTTCCTTCAGGTTCTCCAAATTTCTTCTTTGCTGGCCTCCAAAGCAATCTAACTACTATCCAGTGACTGCATTTTACCCAAATAGCAGTTTCATTGGTACTCCTTTTTCTCAGGCTTCTGTTTTCATGCTGGAACAGCTGAAATTAAACCACTGCTCAGTGGGGAGCCATCTTGGAAGTCAATCTTGTGTCTGCTTGAGTATAAACATTAGGGGTTTTCCAATGAACATTTGTCTGTGAATGTGTTAAGCTTTGATAGTTCTCTGGCCGTGTATAGATCCCACCCTTACCCAGCAGAGGAATAACACTCATTTTCCCTGCCATGAGAATTTACATTATTTCAAAAATGTGACTGGCACTTGTCTTTCCTTACTTCCTTGAAAATCGGGCATGTATGAGGAATAAATGGGTATGTGTCTTGCATGTAGGTTATATCTGAAAATAACTCTGCAGCCTAACATTAGTTACATTCTAACTTGCTGTCCCACTCATGGGCATCAAGCTGGTGGGAGTACAGTGCACAGATTTCACCTCTTCCAGTGTGGAGTAGTAATAATAATAATAATAATAATAATAATAATAATAATAATAATAAATGTGGGACAGTCAGGCTTCTCTACACCTAGCTGATGACACAAGCATGTCCCTTAATTTATGCTCTAAGAATTATGGGTTCCAGCATTAACACATGAACAGCAGTAATTTGGCTAATGCAATATAATCAATTTATTGTAGCATTCAAGGTTATTAACCATCCAGAAAAAACGCCATCCCTTAAAAACATTATCCATACCTACAAAAATGCCAGGTCACTTTGTTCCACTACAAAACTTTTGGTTCAATCTGTTAAAGCTAACAACCTATCTGGAGAATCTTTGTTTGCAAATTCAGTAGGCAAAACCTGGAATTCGCTCCCATCTGACCTTACTCTGAACCCCTCCCATAATCAGTTAAAAAAAATCTAACCCATTATTTTAAAACTCACTGGTTATGTCCTTGTTCTAACCCTGACTAAAGCCTCATCTACTTCCATATCCCTGCAATTTTTTATTCACAGTGACTAACCTCTTACACTAAAAGGTTTGAAAAGAGAAACTGTAACATCTTTGCAGATACTCTGTATATAAGCTGGACCTATAGGTTTGATAAGAGAGACTGTAACGTATTTGTATATATTTCTGAATATAAACTGTATTCTTCATAGGCTTGAAATGTGAGACTGTAACCTGTATGTTAATACAATATGTTTGTGCACATACTGTAACTTGCTAGTCTTTATCTGTTGTAAGTTTGGAGCTTTTCTCCCAGGGCCTCCACTGAAAATGGATATGTATCCAGTCGGACTATCCCAGTCAACAAATGTAAAATAAATAAAATAATAAATAAATAATTTAAGAATGACACTGGTGTACTTAATCATTTAAATCTTTAACTGAAGTGATGTAACTGAAAAAGTATTGTCTCAGAAGTCTCAAACATCTTTAGTTTCTAAGCAGAAGAAATTTTGTACTAAGGTTAATGTCTTAAATTTTGTTGGCATAGCTTTTACTGTATTTAAGACACTGAACATATTGCTGGTTGAAACACTTCAGACGGCTTATATCTCTAAAATTATGTTATCTGATGTTTTAACAGTGCCTTTCCCTTTACTGAAACAATGATAGAGCTTGTATATTCTCTGATTCCAGAGGACTTGTTGAATGGTATTCAAATGTTTCAAATGTTTCCTAAGTTAACAAAGATCTCTGTGGGAACTTTGCCATATAGTCATCTGCTCTTCTTCAAATACCCTTTTCTGCTTTTGAATGAATGGGCTTTTCTTATATTGTTACATCTTTTTGAAATGTGTCACAAAAACAAATTATTTTTTAACTGCATTTAGATAAGTCCAGTTTTCTCAGTCCTAATTGCATTTAGCTGTTGTATCCTATGTACTAAAAAAGTCAGTAATTCAGTTGTGTTATTACTAATATGTTTAACCTTGTGCAGCATACTAAATATGCAGTCATGCAAAGTTTTATTTGTTTGAGTCATTCTCAACAGAACGAACTGTACAGAAATGTTCTTTCATACTTTGTAACTATTAAACAAAATTTAAAACTATGTATTACACAAAGTTTCCTATTATATCCTAACACTGTTAATTTCCCATAATCAACTTCAGTTATGTCTGCAGTCTTAGGGGCAACACCCAACAATGTGCGGAATTAGTTGTAGATGGCATCACCTATACTCAGCCAGAATATATAGCAAATCTGCTGGCTGACAAATTCAGCTTAAATTCCATCTCCTGATCACCCCCAGTTCTCCCCAAGAAATACCATCTAGCACTCCACTGCAGTTTGTCACTGCCCTCTCTAAAGCTAAAAATGTGGCTTCAATGGGGCCTGATGATATACTAGGTTGCCTCTTAAACAGGTTACATCATGCCCTATCAAGCCCATTAGGATCTCTATTTAACCACAGCCACTGATTTGGCTTTGTCCTGATAGAGTGGAGGGCAGCAACAGTCATCTCTCTGCATAAAGAGGGACCATCTGCTGACCTGGGAAATTACAGACCCATAAGTTTGAGTAGTCTTATATGTAAGGCCATGGAAAAAAATAATCATGAAGCTGATAACTAATGATATAGAAAACCTCTGAACATTGGACCTGAGCCAATTTGGCTTTGTCAAAGGCAGGTCATGGTTACTGAATCTGGTGGATTTCTTTGAGAAAGTCACTAAGGACATGGATGAGGGTAAAACAGTAAATACCTCCTACCTCGACCTGGCTAAGGCATTTGACACAGTTCCCAGCTCAGGTATTATAAATAAACTCACAAAACTGGACATCACCAGATGGATAGCCAATTGGCTCACAGACAAGACACGTGCTTAAAGTGGGTGAATCCAGATCCACCAAGAGGCCAGTTACTAGTGGTGTCCCACAAAGCTCAGTGCTGAAATGACTTCTGTTTGGAATATACTTCTCTGAAATCGACAGTAATGTGGAAGGACTCTGGATGAAAGTTTGCCAAAAACTGGAACTTGGGAGTAATCTCTGAATCCCACAGTAATGTAGATATCCTTAAGGAGGGTCTAGATGAGACAAATGATTGGTGTCAGAACTGTGGCCTAAAACTAAATGTGAGAAAATGCATTATCATACCCTTTGTAAAGTCAAAATACCCATGCAAATTACAACAACAATAGTACACTTCTAAGAGTAGACCCAGAAGTGAGATATCAAGGTACATAGATAGATAGTAGCCTGAACTCTGACCACCATGTGTCCACAGTGGTGAGGAAATCCTTCTATGTGGCAACACTTATAAGAAAAGGTATGGCACCCAGATCCAAGGAAATTATAGTCCTGCTGTACTCAGCCTTCATTAAACCAATAATTGAGTACAATGTGCCATTTGGCATGTACTTGACTGGGCACTTACTGCAGCTGGAGTGACTACAGAGGTTCTTCACAAAGAAAATACAGGGTGTTAACAACATGTCCTCTGTGACTATACTAAAAGCCCTATCCCTTTACTCTGTCTCCTATAAACTATTAAGGGGTGATTTATGCCTGACCTACAAGACACTTACAAATCCAGCCCTGATGGGGCTGCTACACATCTGAAAGTCAAACAGCACAAGGGCTACCTGATCTAGGGATCTAAGCATAGTCAGTAATTCAAACAAGACATGCTGGAGAGACAGATATTTGTCTCAGAGTTTGCCCCTTCCTTGGAACAGGCTTTCTATTTACATTAAGCAGAGCCCTTCCCTGGCCCTCTTCAAACGCAGCTTGGATCAATGGATGGGGAATTGCAAATTCACACCTGGGGCAGTGTATATGCTCCTTATGGATGGGGTAATTTGTAACATACTCAAGGCATAGGCACAAACCCATGCCATCCTCTTGACTCTAGGAGCCATATATTCAGTAAAATTGGGTTGTATTGGCTAGGCTTGTAAGGGCTCTTAAGCTGTTAACCTAATAATCAATATGAATCTATGAACCTTCTGCACAATAACAAGTATACAGTCATTGTAAAGCTTATTTCTCCTTTTATCGACAGTCTAATGATGTATGCCTGATTTGTAAATACTGTAAGAAGTTTTGTCACTGGTAAATTATGTCTGCAGAGTAGAACTATTTTACTGTCTTTATTTGAACAGCTATTTCCTTGTCTAGTGTAGATTCCTTATAATTTCTAACTTACTTTTGCTTGCTATCTTCATTTATTTTGTTGTTATCCTATTCTGTATCTCAAAATACGTTTAGCTAGAGACTGTTCTTCATGGGTCTTCACTGAAAATGGTTCAACCAGTTGGATTTTCCTGGTTAATAAATGGTAACAAATGCAAATAAAAACTCTCTCTCTCTCTCTCTCTCTATATATATATATATATATTTATATGCAAACAATGGACACAATGCTTTTTAGGGCTCAACTTTCATCTGTTTTGAAGTTTCCCTTAAAGAATGACTTTTCTTATAAAAAAAAAAATTATATAGTATATCAGACCAGTTTAGTTTCTTGTTCATGATGTAAAAAGGTTAACAGATTTTACTGGTAAAGAAACTGTTTGTCCATTAATAAAAATGCATGATTTCTACCTCATTTATTTCTCTAATTTAGTTTTCTCACTCACTGTGCTGTCTGCACTTTTAGAATGACATTGTTTTCTGGTACCAAGTTTAGTTTCAAGGTTGTTTTACATTCTGTATGTGTGAACCTTTCCTTCATCTACTGCTCTGTCTTTGCAGCACAATGCAAACAAAAATAACATCCTGGATTTGAAATGCTTCCTTCCTATAATGGATCACACGTTCTAAAGCCATTTGTAAGCCTAGAAACTACCCATTAGACACTGAGTTTCATTTTGTTTCCCCTCTTGTCCCTAATAAGAGGATTTGAAGACATATTCTTTTTGTAACATCTACCAGTCAGGGACTAAGGTCCACAGATTTTTTCATTTATACTCACATTTTCTTCCACTTACACAGTAATGAAGAAAAAGTCTTGAAAGGCTAAAAATGCTAGAAATGGATGACCCCTGCATTGAAATGTTGGGGTCTATATCACTTAGTTGAATCACAAATGAGTGAACACCTATTCATCGGACCTTTTTTTATCGAAGCTGCTAATCAGTGAATGCCATTTTAATTGAAATGTTACCTTGGGCAAACCTACAGTAGGCCAATGAAGCATCTATGAAAAAAAATTATAAAATTTAAAACTTACCCAGGTGGAGAGCTACGCCCCACACTCCCCTCAATGTGGGGGCTGTGCCCACCATACCCCCTAACTAAATATACCAACTCTGAGATCACATTACAGTGGGGAAAAGGGCAAATGCCAGATGGTGTTCAACCATTGGTTTGCCCTAGGAAAACTTTGCTGTTCGATAATTAGCGGCTTCGATAAAAAAAGATTTGACGAATCGATGTTCACTCATTAGTGATTCAATGAAGTGATATACACCCAAAATGTTGCATTCTGGATTCAGACATGTTTGGCTAGTTGGTGTACTAGTGTCTTTCTGGGTCTCTTGGTTACCCGAATCTCAAGGTAATTGCTTAAAGTGCATCTCCTGAGAGCAGGCTGTTGCAGCTAAGGTCTATTCTATTAGGATATAAAAGCTGCAATGTTCTTCTCCTGTGCTTTTCTTTCATCAGATAAAGCCACATCTCATCCTCTGTACAAATGTGATAAACATCTTCCTGGAGCTGGATCAACTATTCCCCCAACTCACATGCACAAAACTTTCTTGCATCTGCGTCAGGTTGACAATTTATTCTCAAACTGTTACTTTCAATGTCATGCAATTATGGCTAAAGCTTTTGTAATCTCTGCTTTCTGATAGGTTCATAGGTTCATAGGCTGGTACTAGGCTACCGGCCCTAGGGCCTATACAAGCCTAGCCATAACAATTCCCTGGCTATTTCTTCCCACAGTATTTACTTCCCTGGACCCATGTCTAGCAGGGCGACTGATATGATCCCCGATATCACACTAATCTCTTCTGCAGTTCTATTACTTTACATTTGCTTAATGAAAGCAAGAAATAGCCTATGTAGTCTGCCCACTAAGTATGTTTAACTCTCCATTGATCTTCTGTCCCTTCCTATTTTTCTTTCTCAACTTATCCTATGCCTTCTTGAATGCCTCAATGGATTTCCTCTTTGCCATCTATATTAGTAGTCCATTCCATATGTTCACAACCCCTTTTGTGAAGAAGCACTTCCACAGTTTTAGGAAGATGTTGGTGCCTACAGTCTTCTTATGCCCCATTCTCCTCCCCTCCCGTTCTCCGTTGTTAGGGTGACCCCAGCATATCTCCCTAACATGCTCTTGTTCAATCATATTACTTCCTTGACCAGGGCTCTGTAGATTGCAGTATTACGTCTTTACTTTTAAAATCTATGCATATGGGGGCATGCTCTAATCATTGTGTTCGGTGCTGCCAAGGCTGCCTCAGTCATCTCCTTATTGTCCAGTCCAGGTATGAGCACTACCCAAAATCTGTTTCTTTATCTATTTTTATCTGTTCTACAACTCCAACTGACACTTCATACCAAGACTGTGGTCAAAGTGAAATGCTTTGGATTAATCTGTAGCGCACTTCAACTACCATCTTTCTGCCCACTTGTCCACTCTTTGAAAGTCCTTTTTTTAGACTCCTCCCCTATCATGTACTGCTGCACACATCTTTATGTGTCAACAGAAAGGACTGTCCTGTTAAATGGTCATCTGGATATGTCTGAAATGCACAAACAGAAGAGCACCAGATCCTGAGAGGATACCTGTGGTACTCCACTAGTCAGTTCCCTTATTCCTGACATTGTTCCTCTCACTATATCTCTCTGTTCATATGTTCATAGGTTCATAGTTACTAGGCATGCAGTCTAGAAGACCATTAAGGAGCCTAGCCCAAATCCCCAATGCCCCAGAGCATTATCTGGTTATGTGACTTGCTCAAGGTCATGTAATAGGCAAGTGAAGGTTAAAAGATTCAAACCGTGCACCTTTCACACAGGAAGTAGCTCATTAACAAGTCAGAGCTTTAATCCTCTATGCTAACTGTGTATTCTGTTCTTTAACCATGCAGGAATCAGTACCTAATGCTTGCCAAGCAGTCATCTATACAGGACTGAATCAAAGGTGTGATGTTATGAAAAATGACCAGCACATGTTCTTGTCTAAATGATGTTGTTACTGCATTCATTTTACTGCTAGAACCCAGATTTAATGATCTAACAAGACAGTGGCATGAACAGCGCTATCCTATAACCTCCCAAGGTTAAGCATCTGAATTTTTTTTTGCTAACGAAAGGTGACTCACTGCTGTCTTTGGAAGTCTAACCTTTCTCACTAGGTTGACTGGTGATGTTCCTAATGGTCAGTTGCACTGTCCTAGTAAAGTCCCTTTCTCCCTTGTTCCTTTCTGCTGCATAACCCCCCCCAAAACCTTTGCTGACCCTCTTGACTCCTTCTACGAACTTCTGTTTGATGTGTATTTCGGCTGCCTTTACATCCATTTTGTCCTTCTGCTTACCTGCTTGTACTACCTATGTTCTACTTACCTTACCCTCCCAGTCGGGACACGCTGCATATTGACCAGGCTAGTTTCAGGATGTGGAGAACTTCTACAAGTGAGTATGAATTATGTGTAAGACTCATTTATACTTAAGGATCCATTGCTTTACTTTTGCTTTTATGCTCTATGCCTAGAATATAAAACTGCATTTGACAAGAAAAGTTTGACAGTTTTTCACCCAGTGTGGCAAGCCACATACAGCCCTGTGATGATTTCTCTAAATAAGCAGCATTCTTTTAATCTTGCTATGGCCTTGGAAAAAGTTATTTTAATTTTGGAAAAAGCCTACTTTTTAGGGTGCTATCCCATTGTATTCTTTATCTCTGTATGCTATTATGCCTATGAGCTGAAATCAAGTCTACCTTCTTTAAGCAGTCCAAGAAGGAAGAACTGCAGCTTTAGACATTGCAAAAGGCACCGATTAAGACCATATACAACATTGTCTAGTATTACTCTCTTGTCAAGTTCAACTTTAGCCCAATACTTTTAAAATTGTGTCAACTCGCAGCTCCTTCTGATATATGCCTTTGTTGTCTCTTGTTTTGCAGATTATTGTCTTCTAGGAAAGCAAGCAGAGTTTCCCCTCAAGGTTCTCCTTTGACTTCCCCTGCACTGTTATTAAAGTAACAGGCATGGATTCACCTGATTTTTTCCTGCTGCACCTCCTTGCAGAAGGACACAACTCTTGATGTCTTCCAATCCTCAGACACTGTTGATGATCTGTATCAAGAGGTCTTCCTACATGCTAACCAGATTCCTGAGGATTCTAGGAAGCAGCCTATTAGGTACCATTTCATTGTACCCCTTCAGGTCTATGTTCAGCTACCAAATTAAAAAAAGCGAACTGCAAAACAACGAAAGGTAAAAAACGAACGTGAAAATCATCAAAGTATGCAGTCATTGAAAAAAACAACATCAAATGGCCATAATTGGCCAACATCGCACACACAACCAACCAAGACGGTATATATATAGATAGATATAAAACAACTCTGAGAGCACAATACACCGGGAAAAGGGGAAAATTTAAAAGCTTTCCCTTTACTTACCTTATGTATCGCGTTACTTCCTAGTTGTTGGCCAACTATGGCCATTTGATGTAGTTTTTTCGATGAATGTGTACTTCGATGATTCTCTTGTTCATTGTTTACCTTTCATTGTTTTGCATTTCACTTTTTTTTTAATTCAGTGGCTGAACATAGACCCTGCTCCCTCAGGATTGCCAGTTCTCTATACCTGCCTCCTTGTACTCCATGTTTGTGTCTATTTACTTTCCCCCCATCTGCTTCACCAGCATAATACTCTCCCTTCTAGTACCTCTAAGAAGACCAATGTGAAGTAATCATTTAAGACTCTAGCTTTTACCTTGTTGTTCATATTCTCTTTCTCTGCCTGGTTGTTTCACTTCCTCCCGTATTCCTTACTGCTGTGTAACCCTTCAAAACTTGCTCACCTTCTTGACTCCTTCTGTGGACCCCTGTTTGACATGTATATTTCCTGCCTTCACATTCTTTGTTGTCCTTTGGCTTGCCTACTTGTACTATCCTTCTATTTATCTTACCTTAGCTGACCTTTATCTTATCTTGATTCATTCCTCCTCTCCCCTCCCCCACCCTTCTCTCTCTCTCTCTAGCCAGGTGCAAGGGAGTTACAGGGTTCACTGGAAACTTAAATATGCACACAGCAATCTCATCCAAATAGGCAGTCTGAGTCCATTCAATCCAACCACCATTTAATTAGGTCAAACTGTATTCCACCTCTGGCCTTGTGCTTTAGGTAAGTGCTAGAAGCATATATATTAGCCTGCATAGTGACTAGTCTGAAGACAAGTGCTTCAGTGTTCTAGTTTGTAAGCAATAGCTTTACAGTCTGTAAATCCTCCTACACTGACATCCTGCTGGTTAGCTTTTACTCTCTCCTTCCTAATAGACACTGACAGCATTTACTCCGACTACTCAAACTATTTCTTTCTCTTGCATTTGTCTTCATTTCTTCAAGACTTGTTACTCCCATTATTTACTGTATATCCTCCTGTCTTTAGTGGAACTGCATGCCTTCAAGTAAGTCACCCTTGGTCTCCCCCGCCTTTCTTATTTTTCCTTGCCTCCGACAGTTATCAAACCAATTTCAGCTCTGAGCTAGTATTTGTGCACAGTCAACATCAATTCAGTGCACTCAACTGTCTCTTTAGTGTGTTTTTATTTTTCTACAGAAGTGTCCCTGAAAGCAAATAGATATGTATATAACAGTGAAATCTGCAGTTTGAAGACCAATCTGTGGGCTATATTTGTAAATTATTAATATTATTGCAGCCTAAAACAAAGAACTCTGTTCACTATCATAGCTCCTTTTTCTTAGACCACAGCAGTCCCATTAGTACTTTTTCCTTTAACTGTGCTCAGTTCAGTGTTTTTAACAGTCCACTGTCTCCCTTCTTTAAGTTTATTTCTCTTCTTGTGTAACCACTTTTGAGTTCTCAGTCAGTATTATTCCAGAGCTGAACTATTGCATTCTGGCTTACTTATTGTCATTGTTTTGCTGGTCTGTGAGGGATGAGATTAGTTTTTGGACTTTGCATTTCAAAATCCATAGAAATCTCCTTACATTACTCAGTTGTTCAAACAGTTAAGTGCAGTTTTTACTGTTATCACAATTAGTCAGGTCAAGGTGATATTTGACTAACTCTTCTACTAAAACTGTGTCCTAGAGCAACAAAACCAAGGCATTCATCTACTAGCACAAAGATTGTTTAAATTGCATTGTTCCTTTACTTATCTCTCAGCAGATTTGTGGCTGTTTACATTGTCACTGATTGTTTTCTCTGCCTCTTGACAAGTTTTTACCCACTTTGTTCACCCTCACTACCTCTCAGTTTCACTCCACTCCCCTACCCTACCTCCAAATCCCACCCCCTCTTACTGTACATTTATACTTCCATAGCACCACCCACATATTCCTCTAACCAATACCATCTATTCCCTCCAGTAGGAAAACAATCAGTACAATTAATCCCAATAGTAACACCCACTCTAGTTTACCACCCAAAACTCCTCACAAATTGTCTTAATCCTTGTCTTCTATAACTATCAAATTGCATCTCTACAACCAAACCACTACTCTCCTAACATTTTTTATCCTAATTTACAATAAAGATAAAACACAAGTTAAATAAGATGCCCCTAAGTTGGATTGTTTTACTATTTCTCCTCACTCTACTAGCCTTTATTACCAATTTTCAAATCCCCCTCCTTCAAATACTTAGGACTTTAACCAATCCTCACAAAGAATATCAACATCTACCCAGCCTATCTTTCTCCATAATACCCTACCTCTACAAACAAACCACATCTGATTTGTTTTTCTGTAAATATCTTAAAACCAAGCATTCAAATTTATGATCAAATATCAAACCGAGACCAAAATATAACTGGAGACACTCTTCCCTCTGTAAAATATCATTTCAAAAAAATTAGCAGAAATATTCACTCCAAATCTGGTCCCACTGTTCATAAAACCATTACTTCCAACCCCAAAATAAACCAGTCACCTAATATATCTCAGCAAAAAACAGAATCCAAACTCACCTTACTAAATATGAACTTAAGAATTATGTGCAATAAAATCCATGATATACATGCTTATCTTGCCACATACACTCCTGATGTAGTCATAGCTATTGAAACCTGGTTAAAAAAGAAATAAAGGATAATGACATCACCCCCAGGATACAATAAACTCAGGCAATGACATCACCCCCAGGATACATTAAACTCAGGCATGACAGGCAAAACAAGTGCGCAGGTGGTGTAGCAATCACCTATAAAAATCCCCCAACCATTACCTTACTTCCACAAGAAATAGCCAAATTTAGCAATGCTGAACTACTAATAACCCTCCTAAAAATCAACAATAGGAAAACTATATGTTTAAAAGCAATTTATATATCACCAGGGAATAACATTGATACTGCTGAAAGCATCCTGTATTGGATATCCCAACAAATTAACTATGGAACTATAATACTTGGAGACTTAAATATGGACTGGAAACTCATAAATTACACTATACCCACTGAATCCATGAACTTGTACAACTTCAGACAATTAATAAACACACCTGCTAGAATCAATAAAAGTTCAGGGAGACACTCAGTATCAGATTGGATTCTTACAAACAAACCAGACAAACTGACAAAAGTAGGCTGCCTCTGAGATAGCATAAGTGACCACATACCAACATATGCTATTAGAACTCAGCATAACCAAGATAAACACATTATCTATAATCAAATACAAAATACAAACAATTTCAGAAAAGATATTTTCAATGAAACACTAAAAAATATAATTGGAATGTACTTAGAACAATGCTGCTAGATACGGCTGTAGAACACTTCATAACATATTCTTAAATAATCTAGCACCAGTACGTAATAAAAGAGTAAAGTCCGACCCTGCACCATGGCTGATAAAGGAAACAAAAAAGTCATGATAAAAAGGGATAAAGCCTGGAAAAAATGGTATAAAATAGAACTCAAAATGCCCTCCAGCAATTTAGACATCTGTGTTGAGTCTGCAAGTCCTCCCCGTGGTTGGGTAGCATTCGAAAGACATGCTTTGTAAATGGGTGTGCCTTCGTTGAAGGTTGGGCATTGAGCTGGCACCTCGGCGTTTTGTAAAAATCTACTGCCAATCATTAGCGGACCGGAGTTCCGCTGTGGCAACCCCTTACCGGGAAAAAGCAGAAAAGACAAACAACAAGAATCCTTTCAAAACTCCATGTCAAGCAGGATAAGCAAACATATTATATCAACCTTCAAGACAAACATATAAACAAACCAAAATGTTTTTGGTCGTCACTAAATAAACTATTCCACCCTGGCAAGTCCACTAGTCCCTCTCTAAAAACAGTCAATAAGACAGACTGTATCCCTGCATGGTTTAATTCCTACTTTATACAATCAATATTATCTCTCTTAGACACTAATACATTCTGCCCCCTCACTTTATCACTGTTCAATCAAATCACCCACTGCTCTTCAATTTTAGTCCAGTACCTACCTCACTCACAAGGAAGTTGGTCCTTAAACTAAAAACTACTTCTGTAGCTGTAGACCAACTACCATCAGACTACCTAAAAATGGCTGCAGAAGTCATAGCCTTCCCTGTCCATAGCAGAAAGATATGTCCCGTCACTGTGGAAAAAATCCTACATCATACAAATGCACAAAGGCAGCACATCTACAGAGTTTGATAACTACAGACTGATAGTGATTCTCTTCCCCCTCTCCAAAATATTAGAGAAATGCATCTGTATGCAGCTGATGCAATATGTAACTTCAAATAACCTGCTCTCAGAAACACAGCATGGCTTTAGGCCCCAGCACAGCCCTACTGCTCTACTACATTTTACCAATAGAATAAAACAACATAGAAACCATGGTCTGCTTGTGTCCACCATGTTCTTAGACTTGTCAAATCATTTGATACTGTCTCGTACCAGCAACTGCTAGTTCGACTCCCCTCAAGTAGGACTTTCACAATACTCCTTGTTGTGGTTCCTTAGTTACCTATCTGGAAGGCAAAAACAGATAAATGGCAACAAACCTACTTATACTTTCAACCAGTTACTACATGTATCCCTCAGGGCTCTATCCTGGGTCCTGTACTATTTAATATATTTATTAATGACCTCCACACCTCCGCTCACCATGTAGTTTAGTTCAGTATGCAGATGAGTCAACATTAATATGTCTGGCCTCAACAATAAATAAGCTCCAAGACATTACCCCCAAAATCTTCTCCTCTGTAGAAAACTGGCTCAAAGAATCAAACCTCCTACTCAACCCCAAGAAAACTAAGTTAATGCTTTTCACCTCAAAAAGTTGCCAAAATCAAAAGAAATCTTTTACCATAAAGTCAGCAAATAGTACTGCCATCGACACTATAACTCACAGTAAATTTCTAGGTGTTATTATAGATGACAGTCTCAAATATGACCACCATATAAATATACAGACCTGTAACTAGGCTTCCTTTATAGGATCAATGGATTTCTTACAGATACTGCAAGAAAAACTCGTCACCACCTTCTTACTGCCGACTCTTATACATCACTTTTATTGACACAAACATAAACAATACTCAAAGAAAGAAACTTGCCTCCTGCTACAATAAAATAGCTAAATTTGCTACCAGTCACCCTCATAGGACCTACCATTGTTTTAGCTTAAAGCAATTAAACTGGCTTGAACTGTACAACTGTCTAACATATTTACAACTAACTACAGCACACAAACTCATTCATCATCCAGAAAAATGCCCTGCACTACAAAACTTATTACTACCCTACTGTCCAGCAAAGGACCTCTGTTCTAATAAGTAATTCTTCTTACAAATGAATCAGATAATGTTGCAGGAAACTCACTCTACTCCCAATGCATTGCTAAACTTTGGAATAGTAACCCCACACAAATAAAACTCTCTGACAAGCTCAGTAGTTCTAAAACACTTCTTAAACAACATTTTAACCAGTCCTGGTCCTGTACATGCTCATCACAGGATTAAAATTTTTTCACCATACAATACTATCCAAATGCTCCCCTTAGACATAATCTCAAACTCTTACTGAAATGACAAAACAATTTTATAAATAACTGCTGCCTGCACAATCCACTAACTTGCACCTGTGCTTTCTGTTTAGTAACTTTCACCAGTGTAAAATCTTAGAATGTATACATATAAATGTAACTACTGTTTGTGTATAAATGTAAATAGAAATGTAACTACTCTCTGTTTGACTGGAAGTTTATATAATGCAATGTAAGCAAATGGAGCTTTTCCCCTGGGCGTCCACTGAAAATGGGTATTACACAGTTGGACTTCCCCATTAAACAAAGACAAATAAATAAATAAAGTCTCCTTTTAGCTCCTTTAAATCTTGTTTTATACCATAATTAGTAGCACTACATTCTGTGCAACCACATCATTTTTTTCCTTTTTCCATTTTTCCTTTTCTCCAGCCCTTGTCTAAAGCCCTGAGTACTCAGTCCTTATTGTGAGTTAACTCTGTCCCGCACATTTTACATCCAGATCGCCTAACTCGTCTTTGAATGTGTCCTCCAGGTTCATCTTAATCCACTACTCAAAAATTCTATACTGTCATTTTACTCTTTGTAGACTTGCCATTCCATCTCACCCTAATCCAAACATTGTACAATCAGTATTGACAAAAGGTGACATGTCACTTGCACATCTCTGGCCATACATCCATAATTCTATCCCTTCTGCTTCAAATGGCTGAATACCTCATTGTCCAATACATAAGGAGTTTCCCAGACTATCTCTGACCCGCAACTTGGAATTTCCCAGTCAGATTCAGATCCCCACTGGGTGTAACCCTCTTCATCCTGCTCCACTCGTATATTCTCTATCCACCATTCTCTCATAGTCTTCCTTTGATGTGTATAGAAGCTGATGCACTGTATCACTTCCACTTCCACCAACAGTCAAGCCTTCCACTTCCTTAACTTTGAGGGCACTTACCTAGCTTCTAACCTTGCCTGCTATCTTGCCTCGTTTAGAAAATTGAGTTACTCCTCACCTTTTCCTGATTACAGTTTTGATGCCTTTATCCTATGTTCTAACCCTGCCAAGTCCAGTGCTCCCCTCATGGGGTAGAGTTCCTTCTCCTCCTCCTCTCTGACAGCACACTTCATGCTCAACTTTATATAGAACACACCTTCCCCTCTATCTCCTCCTGCTCTGTCACTCCTGAACAGCATATACTCTGATACCTGAAACTACCGCCAGATGTTACCACAACATAGGTATCAAGCTGATGTACCAGGGGCTGGATATTAACTAAAAATAAATATCTTACTAATTTAAACTTTTCCTGCAATGGTTGTAGTTATAGCCCAACACTTCCATGTCTCATGCCTCTTGTCACTGGTCCATGTTTTTGTAATATCAGCAATGCCGACTTTTATTTATTTATTTTATTTTACATTTGTTAACTGACTAGAGTCTGGCTGGGCAGGTAGCCCGTTTTCACCAGAGACCTGAGGAGAACAGCTCAATAACAATAGTACAAAAAGATTACAAATTTTTTTAAAAGATTTACAAACAATATACAAAAAGTTTGACATTTGCCAATAATCACAATTTACAAAAAGGGGAATGTAAAACAGAAAACATTTTATTTCCTAAGCATTACTACAGACAGTAATATGAAACTCATTAGATATATAACTACAAACCATTGTGATATTTCTGTTTGGTAGAAGTAAGACAAGAAGATAGCAGAATAGAAAACATTTGATTGATGGCATGAGAAACTAGCCAGGAGTATTACAGAAGCATAGCCATTGTTGAGTAAGGTATTCCTTTAGGATTTTTTTGAAGCTATGACAATCTGTGTTTTTTAAGATATTCTGGGGTAATAGGTTCTACTGTTTGGCTACTTTGAAGGAGAAGAGAGTGTCACCAAAGTAATTATGGGACTTTGTTACCTTGAGTGTAAATTTATCCAATGAACTAATGCTCCTGGGGTTGGTATTAGTTGCACTCGGTTGGAGAGTGCAGGGCAGTTTTCAGGTTTGTGGATAACGGAGTGGGCAGTGGTGAGCTGATTGAGCGATAACAGATTGGGAAATTCAAGCCAGTATAATTTTTGAATAGCAAGGCAATAATGGGTCCTGTTGGGTATATTAGCAGCAAATTTTGCTATTTTGTTATAGCAGGAATCAATTAGATGCAAATCAGACTTGTTCAGGTTAGTGAAAAGTCTGGCATTTTGAGTAAGGTAAGGTTTGGCCCTATATAGTGCACCAAGTTTGATGTGAACTTTCTTAATTGTGAGTGATATGTGTTTATTGAATGTTAGGTTGTTGTCTATTATGACACCAAGTAGTTTTGTTTGGTTAAATGGTTCTATTATAGTGCCATTAGTGGAGTAGATGGAGAGAAGAGGTGGTTTTGCTTTGGATTTCCTGTTACAGAAGATCATTACTTTTATTTTGTTTGAGTTTAGGATGAGGTGAAGTTTGTTTAGGTAATTTCCAATATCTAGAAATGAGTTTTGCAGTTTATCCTGGAGTTCTTGGGGTGTGGGAGCAGAGGAAATAAGAGTAGCGTCATCAGCATATTGAATGATAGAAGTAGATTTAGTAGCAGTGTTTAGACTATTTGTGAATATAATAAAAAGGAGAGGGCCAAGGATTGAACCCTGAGGAACCCCAACAGAGACTGGGAGGAGTGTGGAGAGCTTATTATCCCATTTAGTTGTCTGTTGTAGTAAGGTAGCTAAAGAACCAGTTGAGGGCTGTAGAGGTGAGGTTGAAGGAGGCTAGAGTGTTGAGTGGTAGTTGGTGGTATGGCATATCAAAAGCTTTGGAAATATCAAGGAATACAGTAGAGACTGGTTGTCCATTGTTTTTGAGGAGGTTGATGTAATTAGAGAAACTTATGAGGGCTGTGGAGGTGCTGTGTTTTGGACAGAAGCTGTGCTGTGAACTAGATAAGTGGTTATTTGTAGTGAGGTGGTCTGGGAGCTGCCTATGGATACATATCTCTAAGATTTTTGCTAGGAATGAGAGAATGGCAATGGGCCAATAATTAGAGAGATCTTTAGATGGGCCTACCTTGTGGAGGGGGATGATATGGGATATTTTCCATAGTATGGGGACATATTGTTCTGTGATAGAATGATTGGTTAGGTAGATATGGGATACAGAATTTTCTATTCCTCTTTACTCCTTATAACTGTGTCATGTTTTTAATCAACCTTGTATATAGTTTAAAAGTGTTATCAATGAGACATATGTTTTTAGGCTAAGATGAAGCTTGTCCATAAGTCTGTCCTTCTTCCAAGTGCTGGCTTTTGGCATAGGTAAGACATCTGAAAGTACTGTCTCCAAACTCCCATTCTGGCATCTCCCAGACAATCCCATGGTTTTGCTTGATACTGCCTCAAGTGTCAAGTGGTCTTTGGTGCCTAGATGTTCCACAGGCTGTATTCATCCTTCCCTTCCTGACCACCTTTCTCACCTCCTGTCATGTCTTCTAAGTTTAAGCCCCAGAATCAGTATACTGTAAAGTAATCTCTACTGTCTTTCTTACCTTGTTTTCTACAACTCCAGTTATGTAGTTTCAGCAGAAAAGGCCCCATGTCCTGTCTTAGTTATCCCTTTCTGCTGCCCCCCAAAATGTATCATAATGCAGAGAATGTCTATCTGTACAGCCTGTTCAAAGCCCAGACATTGCCTAGATGAAGTGCTTCTTCTTCTTTACTGACTAAGATATTTTGCACCTTCCCTCTTTGCTGGTGCATTTTTTGAGGTCACAGATTAATAGACAAGCCTCTTCTTCTTAGTTATAAAGTACTATTACATGGGCACACAAGTTTCCAATTCCAAAAATGTAGCATGCCCAAAACATACCGCTACAGTGAGATGCTGAACACATTCATGTAAGAAACAGTTGTAAAAGTTTTTATTAAATCATCACATTTTTATAAAATGTCAAGAGTATACATTAACAGAAAGCAAATTTATCAACATTTGCATTATTTTCATGCAAAATACACATTTTCTTTTTAATAATTTTTATTCATTCATAATTACATAAAATGCTCAGTTCCTGACTTTCCCTAAACCCCACTCATCTTCCTCCTGAAAATTATTTTGCCTGTATAATCACAGAGATGTTAAGCTACACAATTAAGCTGTGAATGGGAGTCAGGCAAGCACAATCCACATTTTACATTTTCTCCCCTCTTTTCTCTAAAATCTCTTAAGTATAGTTGTACAAAATATCTGATCTGGTGCTGATTGCTGAATCATCTTGTATTAGCAAATGTAAACAAGGTAGAGCCTAATAAATTACTCCCTGGATATATTAAGTTTTATATGGAGAGGACGGGCATTCTCAAAATGATTCTAGTCATTTATGAATGTAGGTTACTTGTTTATGAATGCAGGTTATCTATAAATAGTAAAATCAAAATATTTGTTAGCTGTGTCTATAGAAAGATTATTATCTAAGAAGCTCACAATATTGCCTGAACTACCCAAGGTAAACTTTAAAAATGCAATGAATAAATTCAAAGATTCCAGAAAACTTAGAACATCATCCCTATTTCCCTTCCAAATAAAAAAGAAATCATCTATGTAACATCTATAGAAAGTCAAATTTTCAAAGAAGGGATTACTGTATAAAAATGGATCTTCCCACCAGCCTAATACAAGATTAGCCAGTGCTGATGTCATAGCCATACCCATAGCTACTTCACTTTTATGATGAAAATATTTTTTAAAAACAAAAAAGTTATTTGTAAGGACTACTTCAAGGCATAAACATATTGCATTAATATTTGTTGTATTAAAACTAGTAAATTTACTTTTATAGTCTGATTCATTCAACAACGTCATGTGGAATAACTATGAATAAACTATTAATATATAATGTTAAAAGAAAAGTTTCATCCCCAGTGATACAATATCTTTTGAGCTGTGCTAGAAGGCCCCAAAAATCCTTAAAAAAGTCTCTAAAAAGCCTTAATAGTCCCATTGAGATCAGGACATTTGGACTTTGCTTTTACTGCCACCTGAGAGATTTTACAATTTAAATAATATTATAAAGCATTGACTGAACTTAAAAAGATGGACGGGATCTGCTTTATGAAAGCAGACAATAGGAACGGTTTGTTTATTATGAATACTAGTAAATATGATTCAGTGATTTTTAATATGCTAGATGATATTCAGTTTTATAGTCTAGAAAAAGCATATAAGTGTATTGATGACTTTTTACCAGAGCTTGTAGAACAAGGCTTCATTGATTTTACATTATACAAATTTATGTATGTCACTAATCCCTGCTTAGAGATTTTTTTCAGAGTTCCTAAAATCCATAAAGACATGTATAATCCTCCATTTAGACTGATTATTTCAGCTAAGGGTTAAAAAACAGAACCGACTGGTAACATTTGAAGATTCATTGCAATTGCCCCAAAACAGAAGACTATTGCCTGATACTCGGATAAGATAAATGGTCCTCAGCAGCACACAGAGTAAAACTACTATTAAGTTATCTCTTATTTAAATTACCAAATTTAGACTTGTTCCCATTCTTTGCCGTTTACCTTCCCTGTGGACTTTGAATCATAACCTTAGGTCAATTCCTTCAAAAAAATACTTATCCTAGAAATACCCCAAGAACTGGGTGCTGTTTATTTCCCCATGTAACTGCATCACAAATTTGGAAATCACTCTCAGCAGATCTAAAGCCTCCTGCCATCAATTCGGGAAACACCTTAAATAATTTTGTACAAAGATGGCAGGTGCAAATCCTTTACAACAATGCCATAACTTAGCACATATATTACTAAAATGTTAGGCTTTCTTCCCATTCCTCAATTTGAAACAATCTCTGGAGAAATCACAGTTTGTCCTTGCAGTACATTCTCCAATAGCAGAGAGGAAAGTCTGCAGTAACATTTCAGAAAGGCCCTCTTCTTAATTATTTTTCATCTCTCTCTGTTTCACTTTTCCAGGAATTTCTAAATAAGTTACAACTCTTTACATGAATATACTCATGGTTCTTAATTGGCCAAATATTTAATTTTCACATGGCTATTTCGTACTGCTTTTGTATACACTGTTTGTTTTCTTGCCAAATGATTTGATTGCTAACTCTTTTTATTCAATGTAACCTGTCATTTACTTACATATCTATAATCCATGTAAGACTTATTTTTGTTTATACTTCTGCATCTTGGACTCTAGGGGCGGAGCCTGAAAATTGTCCACCTGGATCAGCAGTGTACCCTGGTTAACACATTTAATAAATAAATAACAAGGCTTTCTTAAAAACTGAAAAAACAATAAGGCAATAGACCACCTTTTTTTCTTGTAACTGCATCACAAATTTGGGAATCACTCTCAGCAATTTCTGTACAAAGATGGCACATCTAGAACACTAGTAATATGTGGTTCTGTAACTTGGGGTGTAAGAGCAAGTGGAAAAGATTTACTAACATTTGGAATAGGTAGAAAATATTAGTTTTCACTGGACTGGACATTGGAAGAGCTAAGATAAGAATTGGCCAAGAGAAATCATAGCTCATGTACTCATCATATAGAAACACATGATTTAAATAGGGCATTTTTGTAGGAAATGAACAATAGAGTTCCTATGTAAGGTAAATTAGGGCTGGAGGTATATGAGTTAGCAGCTATAACAAAAATAACATTTTTTTGAAGAATTAGCTTATATAGGAATGAATAAAGAATTCAAATAATGCTTTGCTAATGAATTTTTGCATTAGTATACGACACAGTTGTACTGTAGACTGGATGAAATACATGGGAAGATGTAATCTATATGCATCATTTATGCTGCAATTAGGTATGGATATACTGAAGAAAGGATGGAAAACAATTTAGAGATTTAATTGGATTAAATTAGGTAAGGAGAGATCAGGGGTCGAAACATGAAGAAGCAACATGGCTGTTAAGGAAGGTATTAATTCTAAATCAGGGAAAATATTGCTGTTGGAAGTATGTTTAATGGATGGAAAGTTATTATGGGAAGCTGTAGAAACATAGGTGGTGAAGTTAGCAACCCTGAGGCTGTACTAATAATATGAAGTTATATTGCAGAAACCACTGAAACACAGGGCAATGAAATATAAAGATTGAGATATGGGAGTTGAGGCATAAGATATAATAAGGAAACACAGAGTTGCATCAAATTGTGGCAGCATAACAGTTTATTTCCATCATGGTGTTGAATGTAAAGTTATAGAAGTTAGTAGCAGAGTAGATGGTTATAAAATTGTGCTTCTCTATATAAAACCTGGAAACAATAGATACAATGAGAAATGGTATGAAATAGTTTGCATGATAACTTAACCACAAACTGTTAGACGGCAACCCACCGTCTATGTAATGATTTCTAAAGCAGCGAGTTAACATGACTTGAACCAGGAACAAAGTATTTTAATAACAAAACTCTCCACAAACCAATAAATCCAATATGTTAATATGTTAAGCGCTTTCATCTGTACAAGCAGACTTCTTCAGAACAAATAAATCAGTTAATACACTTTAATTTAAAAACTTTTTGGCGCCAAAATGTCCTTTGCTCAGATTTAAAGTGCTAGTACAACATTGTATCAAAACAGTGTAACTGATCGTACAAATGTTTAATTCATTACATTCTATCAACGGGTATAAACTGTTACCCTAAAACTATATTACACTGATATGTTTATATTAAGCATCATGTTAATAATAAACATCTAATATCATTAAAAAAACTGTAAGATAACCTTTAAAACCTTAAAAAATTGAAAATAGCAATATTGTTAATAATAAATATAAATTCATATGATGTATATAATATATAAAATATATATAGAACGTTTAAACTATTTCAATGCATATCAAGTACTAGTAAATAGTCTTAAATATTTTATAATAGCAGCAAAAAAGGTTTTATAGAAATAAAATCATTAATCCCAGGTTCCCTAGTGGCATCTGTCAAAATTTGCCACACAGTCTCTCTTTTTCCTAAGAGTACTTTATAATTACCCCCACGGGATGATATGTTAACTTGATCTATTATGGCAAATTTAAATCTGTGTGTGTCCCCACTTTTACTTATATGTCTGTACAATGCATTTTTCTTATCTTTAACCTTAATTTTGTACAAGTGGTCATATATACGTTTCCTAACTTGTCTTTCAGTCTTGCCTATATAGAAAGCAGTGCATGACATACACTTTGCCAAATATATTGTTTTTACTATTACAGTTTCCAGTTCTAAATTTCACAAATGTCTTGTTAATGTCATTCAGTCTACATCCTGTCATTTCATTTATAGCTGAACACTGATTACAAGACCCACATTTTCTAGTAGTTTTACTCAATTTATAAACGAGCAAAGGACATTTTGGCGCCAAAAAGTTTTTAAATTGAAGTGTATTAACTGATTTATTTGTTCTGAAGAAGTCTGCTTGTACAGATGAAAGCGCTTAACATATTAACATATTGGATTTATTGGTTTGTGGAGAGCTTTGTTATTAAAATACTTTTTTCCTGGTTCGAGTCGTGTTCACTCGCTGCATTACAAATCATTACATAGACGGTGGGTTGCCGTCTAACAGTTTGTGGTTAAGGTGTCGTTTTTGTTCTATTTTCTGCACATAATAGTTTGCATGATGCCAACATATAGCGCAAAAGATGATAATATACTTAAAAGTATGCTTAATAAGGTTAAAAAACAAGGAAGGATAATAATGATCATTTGTGACTTCAATTTACTATGTGTTGTAATGAAACAATGCATCAAAAATTAAAATGTAAATGGATACTGTAGAAGGTATAACATGCTAATTTAATATAGTTAGTTAAACAAGCCAACTAAAGTAAGTAAGTTAGTATATGCAAATACAAAAAGGTGAGTTAGGAGTATTAATTAACTAACTAATAAGAAGCAGTGAACATGTAACTATGTGTTTTACAGTACTATGTTGCAAATGTAGCTTAGATCAAGGGCGATCTACTAGAATTTTAAGTGAGTTAATAAAGCAGCGTTAAATGAGGCTATATGTGATGACTTAGAAATCATGAAAGAATTTTATAAGGGATGGAATATATAGGATATAAGAACTACATATATGTAAATAATAGGTTGGAGAAGGCAGCATGAAGCTTGAGTAATTAGGATAAAAAAGGATAGAATTAAATAAAGATAAGAGGTACAGACTGTAAAGCATAGAGTTATAGAAAATGTGGAAGTGGGAAATAATTAAAATTAGTGAGAATTGCAGCTAAAGGTAGCAAAGTAATTTTTTTCCATCATATTTGCTATTCTATTGGGTCTTGATCATCTATGACAATGCGGCATTCCCCAAGTGTTCATAACTCAACTCCACCCATTTGCTATGCAGGATTAACTGGATAAACCAACAGTGGGAGTCACTTAGTCTTGTCTGTTAGCTAGCAAAGTTAGTTTTATATGAGAAATGAGAGAACCAAGGAGGCACCATAGCTGCCTGCATTGGTAAGGATTTGACCTGTGTTACAGCATTACCTCCCCTTATGTACTAGCATCATTTTTATTTGCCACAATAAGGCATGGTCTGGCTGCATCCCTGCCCTGGGCACATGCCTAGCTTGGTTGTTGTTCGAGCATCTAGTCTCCACTGTGGTCACAGAAAGTAGCCTTCTTTCAGTTGAGCAGGCTGGGCTTTGTCACTACCCTGCATCCCCTTCAACTCCAGGAGAGTGCCCGAGCCACTAATAAAACTCTGGTCACCTGGACCATAGTCATGGTTTTATCCCTTTATGTCAGTGGAGCTGGTAACAAAATTATTTTAATTACTTTTGGGAAAGGAAAGCATGTAAACAACAAATAATAAAACTTAAGTCAGTTGGTAGCGAAACATTGGAAACAAAATCAGACAAATGTACTTAATTGCTGTGCATATATTTTTGCATTAGAAAATGAAGGTGGTGGTGAAGACTGATAAATAAATTAAGAGACACAGAAAAACTAATCTATGAGTTACTAAAACTAAAACTGATGCCAGCTCTGTTGACCTACAGGGATAAAGTCCTTTATATGGCACAGGTGACCTGAGTTCATTTAGTGGCTCAGATGATTGCAAGAGCTGGCATGAGGGAGGAAGGAGTGATGCAACATCACCAACTTGCCTCTCTTTGCGGGAGGGTATGAGGGCATGTGCCTGAGGTGCATGAACTCATGGTAATTTTCCCAGTGGAGACCAGAGACAACATAAGAGTGGTTGCTTATAGAGAGCAGGGCAATACTGAGTGATGCATGACTTGCAGAAGTGAGCAACACACCCTTGCTGATGCTCCCTGCATACCAAACCCTGGTGGACGTTACTGGGTATATGTCATAAGGTTAAGAAAATTGTTAATAGTTTATAGATTGACAGCCCACAATCAGTTGGCTCTCTCCACTTGTGAAGTGGTAAACAGATGGGCCAACTGGCCAGAGGGGAGATGATGGTTGTTAAGAAGTGAAAAAAATCAAACTGATAACGATTTGAGTCCTAATAATGTACAAGAAGAGCATTAAAAAAGATGACAAAATGTATTGTCAAATGTATAATGGTTTATTTATGTTTTTTATTTATTTTCTTTGTTAACCAGATAAATGAACTGGTCCTACACATTGGACTACTTTCTATCATGATCCGGGCCTAATGGAAACAACAAATATACAGCAGTATATACATGATCAAGGACAAATATAGTTTATATCTATATCTCTATCTATCTATCAATCTATATATAGAGAGAGATATGCATACAAATTAATGTACTACATACATTTATTTTATTTATTTATTTTACATTTGTTGACCGGGCTAGTCTAGCTGGATACATGTCCATTTTCAGTAGAGGCCCGGGGAGAAAAGCTCCACAATAAAAATGGGTTAGTAAAATCAAGTGTTGTTATACATTCAAATAAGAAATATTATACAAAAGTAGGTGTTATAGAGAAAAAACTGGTTCATAAGTATTACTAGCAAAAACTTTACAATAGTGAAAATAAGAAAGCATAAATATATATATATATATTTTTTTTTTTTTTTTTTTTTTTTAAGGGTGAATATAAAGGGTGAGAAAATAGAAAGTTTTAGTCAAGGTTTGTAAAGGACAGAGCTAATGAGAATTAAGCACAGGATTTAGCTGCTTTTTGAAGGTTCAAGCACAAATACTATACTAACCTAGAAAAGGTTTGAGGGGGTGAAAAGGGTAAAGGGAATAATAGTTTAGTCAGGGTTAGTACAAGGACAGAGCCATTGAGACTTAAGCAGAGTTTTTAGCTGCTTCTTGAAAGTGGGTAGAGAAATAATAATGGTGAGTTCACGTGGAAGCTTGTTCCAGATAGGTGCAATACAGTTGGTGAACAAACAGTCTCCAGCTTTGTTGTTGGATTTATAGGGTGCTGCTAGTAGCTTTGTAGCGGAGCGCAAGGATGATAGATTTCTATAAGGAGTAATAAGGGTACTAAGTATTGTGGCGTTAGATGGTTGATAGAAGATTTTGTGGGTGATGGTAAGTTGCTGTAGTCGTATTTGATTTTGTAGTTCCAGCCAGCCTAGTTGTTTAAGATTAGAGCAATGATGGGTTCTAAAAGGGGCTCCTGTGGCAAATCTTGTAATATTATTATAAGATACTGCTAGTTTATTGAAATTAGATTTTGATAAGTTTGTGAAAATAGGTGAGGCATAATGAAGGGTAGAGAGCAAGTGTGTTTGAGCTAAAGTACTTCTGGCTAAGGTAGTTAGGAAGGGTTTGAGCCTGTAGAGAGATCCAAGTTTTCTATTGACTGATTTGATGGTTAAGTTAATATGGGCATCGAAGTTGAGATTATGGTCTATTGTGACACCTAAAAGTTTGGTAGTTCAGTCAGGGGATATTATTGTGCCATTGTTTGACATTATATCAAAGGTAAAGGTCAAAGATTTCTGTGATGGGGTAAAAAGTAATAATTTAGTCTTTTTGGGATTTAGTAAGAGGCCATGCTGATAGAACCAGTTTTCAGCTGCTGTGAAGACTTGTGTAGTGGTCTGGAGCGTAATTGGGGAGGATGCTGAACATATTAGAGTTGAGTCATTGGCATATTGTATACATATGGATTGAGGAAGGGACATATTTAGTTTGTTAATAAAAATAGAAAAGAGGAGAGGTCCCAGTATTGAGCCTTGTGGCACTCCAATTGTGATGGGAAGAAGAGATGATATTTGATTATCCCAAAGAACTGCTTGTTGTCTATTATCTAAGTAGGATTTAAACCACTGGATAGCTTGACTGTCCAAGGCAAATGATTTGAGGATGTTTAGTAAGAGGGAATGGTTGACCATATCAAAGGCCTTAGAGAGGTCTAAGAATAGTGCTGAGGACAGCAGGTTGTTGTTCCAATGTTTATTAATATGGTCTGTAAATGACAAGAGTGCTGTAGTAGTGCTGTGATAGGGTCTAAAACCATGTTGGCAGTCTGCTAGTAGGTTGTTTTTGAGAAGATGGTCAAGTAGTTGACGATGTATGCATCTTTCCAAGATTTTAGCTAATGGAGAAAGTAAGGCTATGGGTCGAAAGTTAGCGAGCTCGAAAGAGTTACCACCCTTGTGAAGAGGAATGATATGAGAGACGTTCCAGAGGGTTGGAATAAAGCCTTCAGTTATGGTTTGATTAACTAAGATGGAGAGAGGAAGGGCAATTGCTTTGGCTGCAATTTGTAGGTATTCAGCTGGGAGGAGATCAGCTGAGGGGGGGTACAAGGTTTGAGTTTTGTAAGAAGAGTAAAGATAAGATCAGTTGAAACTGGTTGCAGTTTGAAAGAGGGGGGATTTTTGTTGAGGCTATAAGGTGTTGGTGTGAACTGTGGAGATAAAGTTGAAGCAAGAGAGGTGACAGTGTCTGAGAAAAATTTGTTGAAAGTATCAGCGATTTGGTTAGGTGTGCTCTGAGTGAGGTTAGAAGGAGTGGGTGTTTTAGAGTTACCTGGGTGTAGTAATTTATTGATACTTGTCCAGAATTTTTGAGGATTTTGGCGTTGGGTATGTTGGAATTTACAATAATAATTTCTTTTATCAAGGAATATAAGTTTCTTTGTTGCATTCCTAAGTTGTTTAAAGGTTTGGTGGTCAGCTGGGTTTTTAGTACTACGCCATTTGGCCCATGTTTTATTTCTATGCAACATTTTTTGTTTGGTTTCTTTTATTAGCCAAGGAGCAGGCTTTGCTTTGGTTTTAATTAATCTAGTAGGGGCATGGAGGTTGAGGATTTGAAGGAATTTATTGTTAAAGTATGAGACTGCATCGTCTAGATGTAAGTATTTTAGTGGAGACCAATTACATGCTTTGAGTTCTAATTGGAAGTTAGTTTGGTTGAAATTGCTTTTGTTCCTGGTAGTTCTAACTTGAGTATTATTGGAGATGGGGATTTTTTTTTTGGTGATAAAAGTGATTAAATGGTCACTGATATTATCAGGTAGTGTGCCTGTAGTATAAATCATAGAGCTGCTATTGACTAGAATCCAGTCAAGGATGCTTTGTTTGGAGCTGGTTTTGTTATTTCGAGTGGGGACAGTAATGGTTTGATTAAAGCCATAATTATTAACTCTGTATTTCTTCTACCCTAGACAAGTATAAATTGCAAAATAAACTTGAACTATCAGATATACATTCACTGAGAAGCAGACCAAAAAGAAAAAAAAATAATGGGTCTGTATTAGATAATCGAACTTTCAAAGGTTTGACTGTCATATAGTCGACACCATATGATCAAACTTTTAAAAGTTCAAAAATCTAATAAAAAAATAAACTATACAAATAACCTACCTGAATGTTTTCAGCAGGGGTGCAAGTCCCCTACACCACCCACAGCCACCGCTCTTTAAATATACCAACTCCGAGATTGCACTACAGTGCAGAAAAGGGAAATCTTCCCATTCCATGCTGTACAGAGATCTCCATTAAAACATTTGAACTTTCAAAAATTCAATCATATGGTGTCCAGACCATATGACAGTTGAACTTTTGAAAGTTAAATCATCTAATATAGACCCAAAAATAATCATTATGATCATGTTCTCCCCCAGTGTATATCCTAATAAAACAAATGTTTACAGATTTTCAAAATTATATGTGCTTTCAGGGAATTAATTTCTGATTTACAAAGAAATGGCAAATTCACTGTTGTCCTGTATGTAAATACAGAGTGGAGGATTTGCAGGTGTGCTTATTTGTGATCCCTAGGACACTTGCACTTGTATCAATGGATGTCATCAAATTTGCAAGTGGAATTTCTAATAAAAGGTTTATTTCTAAGTGGAGTACAATACCTGTCATTCATTAGTTTGAAGGTGAAGTTACTGAATATGAAATTAGCCCTAGCTAGGGTTCTTCCATGATGGCTGCTGACTGACCAACAGCTTAATTTCAGCTCTCTAAGTCTGAAAAAGAAGCTCGGAAACAGGTGCTTGTAATTCTGCCAACTTTAGTAAAATTCAGTTGCTAGCTAATAAATACACTGCCTGAATGCCAGCAAAGAAGAAACTTAGAGAGCCTGAAAGAAAATTAACTGAAAAAAGTGAAGAGAAAATACCTACTGGGAAGAATCCTGCAGCTGTTCAGCAAAAAGCAGTTCAAGCTCCAGCTTTGGTACAAGAGATGGCTGCCAGTAATTTAGAGGAAAAAATAAATCAAATGTTCTCAGCTGATTAAAATAAATAAAACAATGCAGGAGTATCTCGACTTAATTAACAAAAGGATAGAAAAATGGAAGAAGATTTAAGTAGCTATTTAGATGAACAGATAAAACTTGCAAAAATCAGTGGTTGAAATGAAGAAAAAACTGGCTTGAGTATGAGACTTTTCAAAAAGAGCTGTTAAAACGGAAGAGTTAGAGGACAGAGCATGCAGAGAAGCCATGTGATTTTCTGCTGTACCAGAGAAATTGAAAGGAACAGACTGTATTAATTTTATGAAAGCACAAATAAGCAACTGGACTGGTATTCCACAGCAGGATTTGTTAACTGAAAGGACACATCAAGTGTATGCGCCAAAGCAGGCCATGAGAAAGAAGCCAAAACCTGTATTAGTAAAGATGCAATCCAACCAGCAGAAAGATTTAATCCTGTGAAAACTGTGGCAGAAGGACAAAGTATTAAAAACTGGAGAAAGTAGAGTGTTTGTAGGAAATTATTATTCACTGTACACCAGGCAGAAGAGAAGCAAATTTATTCCAGTGATCAGAGTATGTCAAGAGGCAGGTATAAGATTCAAGCTGCTGTATCAAGCTGTCTTCAAATTATTTTCCTGGAGGATCAAAGACATTTTGTGATACAGAAAAGGCTAAGGAGGAAATACAAAAGTTTGTCCAACAAAAGGTGACCATTCAAACAGAAATGAACTCTACTTCTCGTTCTTGCCTGAATGACAGAAAAAGTACAGGGGCCAAGTAGGAGAATTGGGAGTACCTTGGACTTGAACCAGAGTCTGGTATTGGAGCTGGAGATGAAGATGAAGAAGACCAGTAACACTGAAGTTAGCAGACAAATGTGAGACTATAAAGTATCAAACACATTTGTGAAGTATGGCTTTACAAGAAAAAGTGGCAAAGGAAGATTGTACCGTTGTTGACTTTGTTAAACTTGTGAATGTACTGAAAAGCATATTCCCCACATCTTGTCATTAATATTTAGGAGGACACTAAAATGAAAAAATAACTGTAAGTAAAACAAGTTTTGTTCTGAACAGTATTTTTATAAAAATGTAATTATCTAAACTGCAAATTATATAATAAAGCAGATTTGTGTAGTATATAGTCAGGGATGTCTAAAATGATGGGGTGAGGGTGAATCTTTTTTAGTGATTATTGTATGTGATAAGTGATTGTTGTATGTGATAAAAATACTAAAGTAAGCAAATACTTTTACTTTTAAGAAATTTAGGCATTACAATGTAAAAACAGAAGAAATACTGGACAAAAACATGTTTAAGTTAATATGCTGTAATCTTGGGCTGTTGGAGTGGGGGATGGGGTGTAAAACTGCACTGATTGTAATATATGTATAGTTGAGGTGTTTTCCCATACTTTTGCATAGGTGACTGTCTGGATTAATGCCATTGGCTTAATGTGAAAACATGGTAAGTGTAATGAGAAGGGCTGAGTCTTTTGCATTTGTAAAATTAGCTTGTTTTTTTTTTCATTTAGCAAATAAATTTTCAGTGTCAGTTGAGAAATCTGTAGCTGAGGACACTTGTATATTCTATTCTTAAGTTTCCATGGAGACAATCTGACTACTGTAACAGGCAATTAGTCTTTACTGCATTATCCCTTGTGACATAGGCAAACTTACAATAATATAAAAGTAATCGAACCATATTAACACGTTCACATTTACAAACATTATACATCACATATATTGTTACATATCCTATAGTCTAAGCAACATTACATAAATTATTAAATTCCTCCCATCTCTTAAACCTCATTCCTCCTCCAAAACATTTTCTGCATGTATTGTTTATACAAGTTCCATTTTTTATGTAATTTACTGCTACGCTTTTCTAAAGATCTGTTTTATAATATTCACTACTTCAAGAACAGTTAGTTTAAATTTTGATTTCCATTTACTACTAACTGCTTTTTTGGCAGCCACCAGAATTAAACCTAACAAAGCCTTACTCTAGCTAGACAATTTATAGAATACTCTGTAGGGCATTTTTAAAGACTGCCAACTCATTGCACTACCAAATCATATGTTCCCCATTACCTCTTTCTTTTTGCCGTCTGCCTGAGGAAACAATGTTTTAGAGTCTGCTTGGGGGTATAAAAGTATCTATGCAAACATGTCCAGACAAAAATCCTAAATGTTGTAGATTTAGTTGCATATTTGGGAGACACACACATATGTCCTCCCATTGTTTCTTTGTGAGTTGCATATCTAATCTCTCTTCCTAATCTTTTCTGACCTCCTCCAATTGATTCCTATCGTTATCATGCAATATTTTATATGCCCTACTAATTATCCCTATTCAACAGCAGCTTGTGTCCTAGATTAAGTAAAAACTCAACCAATGCAGGTCTTTCATTTAGGATTCCCCTATCTCTTTCTTGTTGTCTATACTCTTGATATCAGTCCCTGATAGAAAAGACAGTCATTAGGGAAGACAATCACTAGCCTGCAATCCAAATGCCTTCTTAGCCTCTTCCCATTCTATTATCTTTCTCTCTATAATTATTTGTTCCCAGTACCTTGGTTGCCATCTTCTTCCAGTAAATTTCAACCCCCTCCTGCCTATTCTTTGTACCCCTAATTGCAGTCATCCCTATTGGCAGAATCTCCTTCTCCATTCCCATGTTGGCTTACTTCTTAGTATACTTTCTGCTACTTTAGGAATATAATATTCCATAGCACTGTTGTTATTCTCCTTAAGGATATGCATCCAAATCCCATTCCTTTCTTATTTCCTGAATAATCCCCACTTCCCACTTAATTATCACCCCTTTCAACATTGAATTGTGGCTTTCTGCTTGTGTTATATATAAGAGTCTTAATTGTGTAGATCTAAAATATTCCTTCAAGTCAAGTAATCCTAAACCTCCTTGTTGTGAATAAACCATTGTTCTGTGTTTTATTGCCCTGTTATCAGCTTGCTTCCATGGAAAAGTAAGAGAAAGTAAGAGAAAAAAATGTAGACCTCTGTTGCTTCTGAGACATTTATTGCTAAAAGAAATGTTTTCATTATATTCTGTGTTCTCATATTTACTTGTTTCCACTTAAAATTTGATATTAGATTAAGCCAAGGGTCTTTATCCAGACAATCACCTATGCAAAAGTAAGAGAAACCATATCAGCTCTACATATATTATGATTTGTGTACTTTTATACCATATCCCCCAACTCAGCAGCCCAAGATTACAGCCTAATAACTTTAACTTTTAACAAGCTTGTCCAGCTTTTTTTTCAATTTTCACATTGTATTGATTACACTTCTTAACACCAACAAAGAAGAAAGAAAAGAAAAAAAAGGGAAAGAAAAAAAGCACCTGTTTACTTTATTAAATTTATCACATACAAGAAGAACTAAAAATATTTTACTACAAAATATGCAATTTATAATGTGAAACGTTCCATAGAAAAAATGTTAAGAAAATAAATAGTTTCTAAGTTACCTTTTTCCTTCTTCCTTCCTTCTCCTCAAAGTCCTTCCAAACATGAATGACATGAACTGAGGGAAATGGCTTTCTGTTCCTCACAAGTTTAACAAAGTCAAGAAAAGTCCATATTTCCACTTATTCTTGTACATTCGTATTTCACAAATGTGCTTTATGGTTTGCAGTCTCACATTTATTCACTAATTTCTGTGTTGCTGCTCTTCTTCCTGTTCATCTCCATATTCCAGCTCCAGATTCTGGTTCAGTTCCATGGTTCCTTTGATTCTTCAGGTCAACTCTGTCTCTCAAGCGTAATCCTTTGGAACAGTGGAGAAGGTTTCACTGGCAAAGTCTCTCCATGTGCTTTATTATCAGAAGAATGAGAAGTGCAGTCCCTTTTTGTTTGATGGCTCATTTTTTATTTGGCAAATGTTTGCATTTCCTCCTTAGCCTGTTCTGCATCAAAACATTATTTTTATCTTTCAGGAAAAAAAATATTCTGAAGACAGTTGGATGCAGCAACTAAAATCTCATACTTGCCTTTCCACATTCCCTGTTTATTGGAATAAATTTCTCTTCTGCCTGGTGTACAGTGAATAACCATTTTCCACAAACACTTTACTGTCTCTTATTCTTTTGCCACTGTTTTGTCAGGATTAACTCTTTCTGCTGGTTGATTTGCATCTTTGGTAATAGTCTATTCATTTTAGTTGCTCTGGTACAGCAGAAAATCTCAGATCTTCCCTACATACTCTGTTATCTAATTCTGCCATTTTTTGAAACATCTCTTCTTGGGTAGTCTCATACTCAGCTACACTTTTCCTCATTTTGACTTGTGTTTTTTGCAGTTCTATCAGCCCATTTGAATATCTGTTTGAAGCTTCTTCCATTTTATCCAGCCTTTTGTTATTTGAGTTAATATACTCCTTCAGTGTTTTGTTATTTTAATCAGCTCTGAGACCATTTGACTTATGTTTTCCTCTAGGTTACTGAAAGCCATGTCTTGCACCACAGCTATAGCTTAAACTTAAACTGGAGCAAATCAAGAATAAACGAGTGAACTAGGCAGAAACCAAGACAACTTATTGGAGTGGTTATTACAACAGTCCTGGGAGACGAAGGATGAATTGCACCCTATAAAACAAGAGATGACTGCCCTGATGTATTGATTGAACTGATTGTAGACAATAACAAGTTCAGTATATTAAATGATCAAGGTGATTTTAAATTGGATAATTATAGTAGTGTTCCCACTTGGACAAGCACATGCTAATTTATTAAAAAGGATACATGTTAACTCCTAGAAGAAGGACCATTATTTTCAGACATTTTGATTGATTTAAAACTTTTTACTAGTAAATTGTTTTTTTTTTATTATTAAACAAGAAGCGTCTTTATTAAATTATCACTTATGAGGTAGGCAATCATATATTTATATAAATAAAAACAAACCATATTGACATAATTTTAGTTGCAAACATTATATATCAGTTATAATCTATCTATTCACTGTCAGTCAAGCATTACATAGCTCATTCAAATCCTGCTTTCTTTTAAACCTAATTCCTTGTCTGCATGTATTGTTCCCACAATTTCCATATTTTTCTATGTAATATGCTCCTATGCTTTTCTAAAGTTCTGATTTCTAGTTGTTTTATCTCTGTTGATATAGTCACTACTTCCACTACAGATGGTTTAGACTTTGATTTCCATTTCTTAGTAATTGTTTTTTTTTTTTTGGCAGCCACCATAATTAGACTCAGCAAGGCCTTACTATGTCTAGGCAATTTTGATTCTGTGTCATAGCTCAAAAAATAATTTTCTTAATCATACCAATTTGTTTACCCAATATTTCTGATACAGTAGTCTGCAGCAAAATTTTAAAGTCTGCCAACTCATTACACTCCCAGGAAATATAGTCCCAATTACATCCTTCTTTCCCATCACACTTCAACCATTTGCTATCTACCTGAGGAAAACTTCTTGGGGTATAAGAATACCGATGTAAACGCTTCTAAGCAAAGATCCTAAATCTTCTAGACTTTATTGCATATGTGAGAGACATATATATATATATATATATATATATATATATATATATATATATATATATATATATATATATATCCCATTGCTGCTCTGTTAATTGCTTATCCAGTTTCTCTTCCCAATCCTTTCTAACCTCCTCTGATTAATTCTTATACTTATCATGCAATGTTTATATGCTCTACTAATTATTCCTTTTTTAACGGCAGCTTCTGCTCTAGATTCTACTAAAACTCTACCAGTGCTAGTCTTTCACTTAGTATTCCCCCTGTTTCTTTATCTTTGCCTATACTCTGACATCAGTCTTTGTTAGGGAAGAGAATCTCTAGCCTGCAGTCCAGATATATTCTTGGTCTCTTACTTCCTCCCAATACCTTGGTTCTTTTGCCAGTTCTCTCCAATAAATTCTAGCCCCATCTTGCCTTTATCTGCATCCCTAATTGCAGTCATCCCTATCAACAGAAGTTCCTTTCTCCATTCCTGTGTTGGATTAGTTCTTAGAATACTTTCTGATACATTATGAATATAATATTCTGGGTCTACTTTGATCCACTGAATTTACATTTCAGTGAAATACAATTTCACAAGTCCATTTTTGCGAAAGTTTATTTGTCCAAAAATGCACTTTCTCAAATAAACAGTTCACCGAAGAGAGTTCACCAGTTCCAGGATCCTGTGGTGGTGCAGGAATGGTATTTCTTAACTGGTGTATGGGAGGGGAGCTTGTTGTTGTCGATAGCAGCACAGTGAGGATAAGGGAATATTCCCTTTTCCCCACTGTAGTGTGATCTTGGAGTTAGAATATATAAGTTGCAGATGGTGTGTATGGGGGCACAACCCCCCACATGGGGTGGGGTGCAGGGGGTTTGCCCCCTACATAAATGTGTTTAGTGTATTATTTTTTCTTTTGCTGTTCAGTGAACTGGTTTTTCGCAAAAGTGCATTTTCAGATAAATGCACTTTCGTGAAAATGAACTCGCAAAATTGCATTTCACTGAAGTGTAATTTTGATGGGTCAAAGTAGACCCAATATTCTGTATGTTTATTGTTATTCTCCATAAGGATCTGCATCCAAAATTCTAGTTACTCCTTGTTTTTTGAGCTTCGTCCCCGTTTCATCATCATCACTTTGTACTTTGAATTATAGGTTTCTGCTTGTGCTAGGTATAGGAGCCTTAACTATGTAGCTCTGAAGTCCCCCTTCAAATTGGGTAATCCCAGACTGCCTTGTGCTATTGGAAGACTCAACTTATCCCACTTGACTTTTGCCATCTTGCCTTCCCAGATAAAATCCTTCAGCTCTTTATTAATTGCTATCCATAACTTATCCTCTAGTTGATAGCAATGTGCCTGACCTGTATTTATTTATTTATTTTACATTTGTTTATGGGGAAAATCTGACTGGACACAGGCCCTTTTTCTGCAGAGGCCCTGGGAGAAAAGCTCCAAGGACTGCACATATAGTAAAAATACAGCAACTAAAGGGACCTAAAACATTTTTACTGCTTGTATCTTGCTATCCATATGTATAAAACAGAGCTTTCACTTTCTCAGTTTTTGTATTAACTTTTGTTTAGTCTCTTCCCACATATCCTTATCTGCAACATCAGAATCCTTTTTAATCCATACTACTAAGTACTTCATTTTATCATGTCCATATAAATATGGATATTGCTGTACCAACACGTGTGTGGCTACCTAAATTACAGCTATTGCCTTTGTTTTGTATCCTGGAAAGATTTGAAACTGTCTCAAAATGTTCCACAACACTGAAATGTCCCCTAGTGGTTTTATTAGGTATAAAATAATATCATTTCCAAATAGAGTCATCTTTTCTTGACCACCATGCCAATTATATCCTTGTGTTTCTTCGTTCTTTACTTTCTTTGGCAGTGGTTCTAAATATAATGCAAATAACAAAGGGGAAAGAAGACACCCCTGCCTGCTTTCCTCTGCTGAAACAGAAATTATCGGAAAGGATCCCACACACTTAAATTTTCACCTCTGATCCCTCATTTATCCTCTTAATCACCCTAATAATTTTATCAGGGAATGCAAATGCTTCCATTGCCCTGCTCATAAACTCCTAGCTTACTCTGTCAAATGCTTTCTCTGCATCAAGACCTACCAACAACAGTGGGTATTTTCTTGCATTCTGCTTTCCTTTAGATCATCAATGTTCTGTTAATGTTGCCAGATGTTTGCCTCCCCTCTACAAAATCCATATCTATAAGTTTTGGCACCACCTTTGCCATTCTCTCAGCAATTATAGACATAAACACTTTGTAGTCATAGTTTAAGATTGAAATAGGCCTGTATGAAGCTGGATCTGTTGGATCTTTACCTCTTTAGGTATTACAGAAACCACAGCTTTCTTCCATGATGTTGGTGCTTCTCCTCCTCTTAAAATACTGTTAAACAAAACCTTTCAGATCTTTATCAGTTTTTCCTCTCCTAGCTTCCAAACTTCCAAGGAATACCATCTGTTCCTGGGGGATTTTCCTGTGGATTGGTTGTAGTTGATATTTTTATCACATCTCCTCCTATCCTGTTAGTAATTAAGCTTCATCTACTTCTGACATTAGCACATTTAATTCAACTATAAAGATTTCCATTTGTATCTTTTCTTTTTTTCCATATTTCTTTCAAAATAATTCAAGTTCCTCTGCAGGATCTCTTGTTATCTTCCTTGTTATAGACTCCCTAAGCTTGGCAACAACCCCTTCTACTTTTTGTCACCTGAGTTGTTGTGCTAAAAGTTTTTGTGCTCTGGAGTTATTATAAAAAGCAGTTGCTTAACAGCAGTCTTTCTAAACTCATGCATGTTATTAAGGTAGTCCCTTATTTTCTGCTTAGCATTCTGCAATTGCTCCTCCTTTTGTTCTGTGAGATTCCCCTTATTTTGCAATACTTTAACATTTGTCAGTCCCTCTAAATGATTCTTGTTACTTCTTAACCATATCTCTCTTTCATTTCCACCCTATTTTTAAACTCCAATTTCATTTTATCCTACTCCCTAGCTATATAACACCCAAATAACTTCCACTACTCATTCCTTAAATTCCTCTCTTTTCAACAGATAGGTGGGAAAGAGCCAGTGTCTCATTTTTATTTTAGTTAGTATTGACATGCGATCTGAATAGTTATTTTAACTGTGTATCAAAACTTTCAATTAAATGAACATGTTCCTGTGAAATATATATTCCAGTCTAGCCAGTCTTTGTATCTTGGGAAATAATATGTAAATTCACTCTGAACTCCTACTACTGAATTCACATCTTTTATATCAAATACTTTTATAAATTCCTTCAATACTCTACCCTCCTTTGTTATACTTTCCCTCCTAGGCCCACCAGATCTATATCTTCACTTCTGCAAATCAAATTCCAGTCCCCACTTATAAGTAATATTACCTGATGTAAGCTGATTATTTCTCCCAGAATTTTCTTAAGCTCCATTATAGCATTTTTAGGTGGAATATAAATAAGTGCCAGTGTAATCCTTCTCCCTTGCCAGTAGCCCCTTAGTACTGCTACAAATCTACCATTATCTTTTTGTCTTCTTCTATCATTATTGGAGCTCCTCTTGTAATTAATATAAGTACTCCTCTTTTCCTTTGTCCCAGGCATTCCGTTGAATAGCCACCCTGAAAATCTCTATTTATCAAATTCACAGGTTCAGTTCTTTCCAAATGTGTCTCCTGTAGCATAGCTATTTGCACTGTACATTTTTAATATAGTCCAGTACTCTTTCTTTTTTGTATATATATGTGAGACAATTTATATTTAAAGATAATACAGAAAATTCCATTATGTTAAAAAGTTATTATTACCACCTTTATGTGTAACAGTTTTTAAGTGTCTAATTCCAGCTTTTATGTTACATGCATACACTAATGTTTGGCAGGTTGATATTTTATACAGTTGTTTCTTGTCATATCCATGTTACATCTTACAAATCTTTATGTTTTATTGATAGCCCTCAAACAAAAAAACACAAAACACTCCCATACACCCCTAAAACCTATTACCTTAATACTAAGACACAAACTATGTACATCTTCAAATATTGAAGTTTTATCCTCCTAGTAGGAACAGCAGTCCCAAACTGACAGCCGCACTCACAGACTTGGGTTAACTTAAAGGAAGGTTATACATGCTAAGATGCATGTTATAGCCTGTTTTTCTACTAAATGCTGTTTGGTTTTGTTTTATCTTTATTACTCTCCCAGATTGAGGAAACACTTGAATGCTTTCAGAAAACATTATCCCTAGCCATTGAAAGAAATATTCTGTTTTTATTGCTCTTTATCAGACTGTCTCCATGGAGACATGAGAACTATATACATAGTTGATGCTACAAGCACTCATTTATTTGCTAGACAATGTTCTTTTTATTTATTTCCTTTCTCTTAAAACTTACTAGATCAAGCAAAGGGCCTTAATCCAGTCAAACCCCCATCCAAGAGTGAAAAAAGCACATCCATTTTTCTTGAGTCCTGCTCTTTTGACCATACTCATCTTCTGTTTTACATTGCAGCACTTACATTTCTTAAAACTGAACAAGGAGAAAGAAAGAAGGAAAAAACAGGTACATCTGTTTTCTTTAGTATCATTATTACACTCCAAAGTGACTGAGAAAACTTTAATTTATAGCATGCGCATTATATCATGCACTATAAAAACAATACTATTAAGAAAATCAGTTTGTTTTACTTACAATTAACTCTTTCCTTCCTTTTCTCCCCTCCAAAATGTTCTTCCAAACATTAATGGCATGAAGTAAGGCATATGCTTTAGAGTCCCCTTCAAGTTTAACAAAGTCAAAAAAGTCCAATATTTCCAGGTTTTCTTATTCTGTCATGTTTCACAAATATGATTAATGCTTTGTAATTCTACATTTATTTGTCAATTTCTGAGTTCCTGGTTTTATTCCTGTTGATTTCCATCTCCCAAATCCAGTGTATGCTCCATTTCCAATGTACTCCTGGTTCTTCTAGTCAACTCTTATGCTTTTTTGTCTCTCAAGTGTTTTCCATTGAAACGTTGGAAAAAATTTCCCTGGCAAAGTCTCTATGTAATCTTTATTACCAGAAGAACAAGAACCAGAATCTCCTTCTGTTTCATAACTCACTTTTTATTAGACAAACTGTTGTATTCCCTCCTAAGTATGCTCTGAATCAAAAAATTATTTAGTCCTTCCAGTAAATAATATTCTGAAAATAGCTAAGTACAGCAACTTGAATCTCATGCCTGCTTCTTGACATTCCCTAATTAGTGGAATACATTTCCTCCTCTTCTGTCTGGTGTACAGTGAGTAATCATTTTCCAAAAGCACTGTACTATCTCCCACTTATAGTACTTTGTCCTTCACCCACAGTTTTGTCAGAATCAACTCCTTCTGCTGGTAGGATTGCATCCTTACTATTAAAGTTCAAGGCTGCTTTCTCATGGCCAGGTTTGGAGCATACACTAGATGCATGTTTTCACCTCCTGCTGTGGAATATCAATTCAGTTGCTTATTTGCACTTTCTTAAAATTAATACAGTCTGTTCCTTCCTGATTCTGAGGTACAGCAGAAAATCTCAGGTTTTCCCTGCATGTTTTGCCCTCTAACACTATTATTTCTGACATTAACTATTGACAGGTTACTTTATAAATGCTCCATATCTCAAACCTGGAACAAACTCCCATCTAACATATGACATATCCAATCTTTGCTCTGTTTAAAAAAGAACTGAAAAAATACATTGCCAACTCTCCCTCCTGCAACTGCCACCACCCACACCTAATGTGCCACTACCACACTAGAACTGTTTCCTTCATACATTATATATACTTACAATCCTGTGAATCCATAGCTACATCACTGAGCACTCTTAAAAACTAAACTTTCCTTCCAACCCTCAGATTTTCCTTCTTATTTCCCTGGCCACCCCAACTCTTTCCTCCAAATTTCCTAATCTCCAATCTATCTATCTTTATCACCTCTCCTTCCACTCCACCCACTATACTGACAACTGCCATTCTTTGCTATTCTATCTCTTCAGTTATTCGTCACTCTTCTCTACAATCCACTTACTGTTCTTCTATTTTGTTCTAACAACTCTACCTCTATCATTTTGTATTTGTACATGCAGAAAATGCATACTTTTAATGATTTCTGCAAGGAATTAATGTTGTTACTCACATGTCTCTTTATCTTGTCCTTTTTAATGTTCCTAAACTTGCAATGTGACTTGGTATGGTTATGATACATGTGTATTATTTTTTGGTATCATCTTTTTATCATGTGTTTGTGAAGCTTTGTCGATACTTTTAATGATTATCTATAAGGTATTAATGTTGTTATTCACGTCTTTTTATCTTTCCCCTTTTATGTTTTCAAACTTGCAATGTAACTTGGTTTTATTATGATATATGTATATTATTTTTTGGCATAATCTTTTTTATCACGTGTTTGTGGAGCTTTTCTCCTCGGGTCTCCACTGAAAACGGGGGCCCAGCCCAGTGGACTAACCCAGTTAACAAAGAACAAATAAATAATAAATAAATAATAAATATTTTTGAAAAATTTCTTCTTGAGCAGTCTCATATTTAGTCAGCCATTTCTTCATTTCAGCCTCTGATTTTTGTAGTTTTATCACCTTGTCTGAATATCTTTTTAAAGCTTCCTCCATTTTTTGAGTTGATATACTCCTTCAGTGTTTTATTTTAATCAGCTCTGAGTACATTTGACTTATTTTTTCCTCTGGGTTACTTAAAGTCATGTCTTGCAACAAAGCTGGAGCTTGCACAGCTTTTTGATGAACGTCTGCAAATTCTTCTCAGTCATTGTTTTTTCCTCACCTTTTGTGATTGAGTTCTTTCAGATTATCTGAATTTCTTTTTTGTCGGCATATAGGCAGTGCATTTTCTAGACAGTTACTGAAATGTACCCAAAAATACAACAGTACTGGCTCTCTCTTCTGAGTTTCTCTTTTCACACTGGGAGAGCTGAAATTAAACTGTTACTCAATGTGCAGCCATCTTGGAAGCTAGTAAACTGTGTTTTAGCATTTTATATGATGAACAAGGGGATACTAACTCTGTAATGTGGAATTGCATTTTAGTAATTTCTTTAACTTGCTTTATACCCCACAGTTTTATTGTTTGAAAGGTTATTTGAGTTTGATCTGAGAAAGGTGTTGAACCAAAAGTCATTGGTACCATAGTTAAACTTATCTAAAATTGAATGGGAAATGTTTATGCCCATATGTCATAATAAGAATTTAAAGGTTATGAAACCCAATAAAGGTGAGGGGATTGTTGTTTTGCACAAAGTTGACTATCTGAACAAAATGAATGCCCTTTTAAATGATGTGTCATATGAGGATGTTTCTAAGACTGAAGAGTATATATCCTGCAATAAGATAGGCATATTACTACATGATATATGTATGCAGGGACAGATGATTTCCGATCTGTATAAGCATTTTGCAGAAAAGAAACATTTCATTCCCACTGTATTTGGGATCCCTAAAATACATAAAAACCTTCAGACCCTTCTATGTGCCCCGCTGTTGATGCAGGGAAATCCTTAACATATCCTATTGCTAAGTTTCTGGATGAAAGGCTCATGAATGTTTTGACTGAATGTACTTACCTTTTAAAAGATTCCTGGGACTTTTTTAGGAAGTTAAAAAATATTACATATTTAGATAATTTCATCTTTGTGACAATTGATGTGAGTGACTTATTTACAGTTATCCCTCAAACTATAGGACTTGAGGGGTATCATGAATTTTCAGATGAGTATAACCAGTTTAGTGCCCAAGAAATAAATAAGATGGTAGAACTAATGGAATTTATACTAAAGAACAACTTCTTATGTTTTGAAGAGTTGTTCTTTCACCAGCTTACAGGTGTGGCTATGGGTTCAGCTTGTGCCCCCTTGTTCAGGAGCTTTGTGATGACACAGTAGAAGAAATTTTTGTTTAATAGTCCCTCTGTGCAGTCATGGTCTGTTTACACCAGATTTCTTGATAATATATGCATTTTTTTGGAACAGAGAAGAGATTATTGACAAATGTATATATATATTACATTAATTCTACAACATAGATTTTTTTACATTTACCCATGAAGTTGAAAGGAATGAAATGTGTTATTTAGATTTGGAAATAATGAAAGACATTTACCATAAGAGATTTTTTGGCTGTAGATGATTGTCACTATTGAAGTGACACCCCAACACCATTTGGAAAAAATGGTAAAAAAGGGTTGAGGATGGATGGATGGATGGATGGATGGATGGATGGATGGATTTAGTGATGGATTTATTGCAAGCCCACATATACAAATTCTATCTTACACTTTAAGAGTCATCATTGGATAGCTTCTCAGGTTTCGTGCCCACTGAGTGTTATCCCAATCCACAAGGGGGATTCACCTTGGATCCCGGAAACTACCGTCCCATCAGTCTGCAAGGCCATGGAGCGTATTATCATGGAACTTATAAACAAAGACATTGGCAACCTTCAAACACTGGACCCCACCCAGTTTGGGTTTGTGAAGGGCCGATCTTGTCTCCTGAACCTGATTGACTTCTTTGAATCAGTCTCCAGAGCCATGGACAAGAGTAAGGTGGTCCACACAGCCTATCTAGACCTTGCCAAGGCCTTTGACACCACCCCCCACTCTGGAATCATAGATAAACTTACTAAGTTTAGCATTAATCCCTATGTCACCCAATGGGTTGCTAAATGGCTTACTGATAGAACCCACACTGTAAAAGTAGCCGACTCCAAATCCAGCTCCAGACAAGTGACAAGTGGAGTACCTCAGGGTTCAGTCCTGGGGCCGCTCTTGTTTGGCATCTACTTCTCTGAAGTACAGGTCAACACTAAGGGACTTTGGCTAACAAAGTTTGCAGATGACTGCAAACTGGGAGCCATTATTGAATCCCCAAATGATGTGGATACTCTACAAAGGGCCTTACAGAAACAGATGCTTGGTGCCAGAGCCATGGGCTCAAGCTCAATGCCAAGAAATGTATTGTTATCCCTTTGGGAAAAAACATGTATCCATGAATTACCATATAGGTGGCAGTACACTAAACACAGAAAGTGTGATAAGAGACTTAGGGACACAGGTGGACAGTGGTCTCACCTTGAAAACCACATTGCCACAGCAGTCAGGAAATCCTTCTATGTGGCACACCTCATCAGTCTGCAAGGCCATGGAGCGTATTATCATGGAACTTATAAACAAAGACATTGGCAACCTTCAAACACTGGACCCCACCCAGTTTGGGTTTGTGAAGGGCCGATCTTGTCTCCTGAACCTGATTGACTTCTTTGAATCAGTCTCCAGAGCCATGGACAAGAGTAAGGTGGTCCACACAGCCTATCTAGACCTTGCCAAGGCCTTTGACACCACCCCCCACTCTGGAATCATAGATAAACTTACTAAGTTTAGCATTAATCCCTATGTCACCCAATGGGTTGCTAAATGGCTTACTGATAGAACCCACACTGTAAAAGTAGCCGACTCCAAATCCAGCTCCAGACAAGTGACAAGTGGAGTACCTCAGGGTTCAGTCCTGGGGCGCTCTTGTTTGGCATCAACTTCTCTGAAGTACAGGTCAACACTAAGGACTTTATAACAAAGTTTGCAGATGACTGCAAACTGGGAGCCATTATTGAATCCCCAAATGATGTGGATACTCTACAAAAGGGCCTTACAGAAACAGATGCTTGGTGCCAGAGCCATGGGCTCAAGCTCAATGCCAAGAAATGTATTGTTATCCCCTTTGGGAAAAAAACATGTATCCATGAATTACCATATAGGTGGCAGTACACTAAACACAGAAAGTGTGATAAGAGACTTAGGGACACAGGTGGACAGTGGTCTCACCTTCGAAAACCACATTGCCACAGCAGTCAGGAAATCCTTCTATGTGGCACACCTCATCACGAAGTGCTTTTCATCCAGAAAAATGGAGGTCATTGTCCCACTGTACTCATCCCTCATTAGACCCATTATAGAATACAACGCCCCATTTGGTAATAACAACAACTGGAAAGGCCTCAGAAATACCTCACTAAAAGAATCACAGGCCTAAAGCAGATGCCCTACGCTGACCACCTTAAAAAATTCCAGCTATACTTTGTCGCATATCGTCTACTCAGAGGCGATCTCTGCTTAACATACAAGGCCATGTCAAACCCAGAGCTGTTGGACATGCTACACTTAAAGAAATCCCAATCCTTCAGAGCTACATGCTCCAGGGATCTAAACCTTGTCATCACAATAAACAAAACATGTGGAGGGATAGGTTCCTGACCCAGAGACTCCCCAGACTCTGGAATAGATTTCCCATATATGTCAAGCAGAGTGCCTCTTTGGACCTCTTTAAGAGGAACCTTGACGATTGGATGGGAGAAAGGAAATTCACCCCAGGGATCACGTCAGTTGCCCTGCTAGATAGGGGTCCAGGAAAGTAAATAATGTGGAAAGAAATAGCCAGGGAATTGTTATGGCTAGGCTTGTATAGGCCCTAGGGCTGATAGCCTAGTACCAACCTATGAACCTATGAACCTATGAACCTATGATATAATTCTCTTGGAATGTGAGATGTTAGTCAATATGTTCTTCAGAAGGGGGTATCCAAGTTACTTTATAGAGCCCCTATTTGATGAGGTTAGGAGAAAAAGACAAGTGGGCTTCTACATTCCCTTGATTAGAAAGGTTGACACCATATGTAATGTAATTAGGAACATAGACCATAAACAGATAGGTTATAAAAAAAAATCATGATCAATTGTAAAATTCATAACCAACGTTATTAGAGAGATTTTTGAAACAATATTGGATGGTACTTATAGTCAGTGAGGAATTAATAGATAAAATAGGTAATCATTCCAGAACTGCTTTTAAATGAGGGAAGATCTTTAAAAATATTTTTGAAGGGAAAGACATTGTAGTTACAAATGGAAAGATGAATAAATTTGATTCTTTCAAATGTCTTTTTTGTCCACAATGTTGTTTTATACTTGAAAGTGAGATGGTACAAATTGGACCAGATCAAATAAAGGTTTAGGGATACTATAATTGTAAGACAAGGAGAGTGGTTTACTTAGTGATTTGTATGGAATGCCTCTGCTATTATATGGGGAAGACTGAGAGGGCCTTCAGACAGCATATGTATGAACATACATATGATATAAGTAGGGACAGGACAAAAAGTGGCTTGTACAAACAAATTATTTAATGTCCCACATACCATTTTTGTTTCCTGGTCTTAGAAAAAGTTGAAAAGAATCCGTGTGGGGGTCCCTGGGGTGAGATATTGGAAATGAAAGAGCTTTGGTGGCAATTAAAATTGGATACTGCAAAATACCTGGGAATGAATGAAACAGTCTTAAAATTATATTTTCTTGAAAATTAATGGATAGTTCTCTTTATTTGGTTATTTTTGCTTCAATGTATGAGTAGAAGAACTACATTATATTATTTTTACAAAGTTTTTAGTTACTGAAGAATAGTAGTTTATGAATTTTTATATGCTGTGTCTTCTGATGGGTTACTAGTGATCAGATGACTTACTGGGAAATGTTTTAAATCTGTAGTGAGGTTTTTTTGTATTGTTCTGATGAAGTCCTACAAGTAGAGGGACATAAGCACTAAGCTACCTGCCTACACATTAAACTAAGTGTGCCTTGGTTTCAAGGTCTTGGAGGTGTGTTTGTTATATAGTCTTTGGATTATCAACTTTGTCATGTCAAGAAGATAATGGAGAAAGGAGATTTTGCCAATGTGGATGACTGCTTTTAGGGTACAGCAAATGGGGAAGAGGTGGATGGTATTTTCTGGAGAAAACTGGCAAAAGAACCAAGTTATTGGAAGCAAATAACTAGAGAGGAAAAGGGAATAGAATTGGAAGAGTCCAAGAAGACATTTGGACAGCAGGCCAAACACTGCCTTCCCTACAAGGGACTGATATCAGAGTACAGGCAAACAGAAAGGGATAGGGGAATCCTAAGTGAAAAGCCTGTTCTGGTAGAGTTTTTAGTTGAATCTAGAAAATAGGCTGCTGTTAAAAAGGGATGATTAGTAGGGCACATAAAATATTGCACAATAACTATTGGAATCAATCCTAGGAGGTTAGAAAAGACTAGAAAGATAGGCTGGAAAAGCAGTTTAGAAGGGAACAATGGGAGGAGATATGTATGGCTCCCAAGTATGCAACAAAGCCTAGAAGTATTAGAATTTTTGCTTGGAAGTGTTTGCATAGGTATTTTTATATCCCAAGCAGACTCCAAAGAATTTTTCTCAGGTAGTTGGCAAATGTTGGAGGGATGATGGGGAAGAAATAGATAACTGGAATATATGTTTTGGGAGTGTAGTGAGTAGGCAGAATTTAAAAATTCCCTGCAGAGTACTCTGCCAGAAATATTAGTTGAACAAATGGGTGTAACTAAGGAAATTATTCTTTTGAGCTGGGAGACAGGATGTGAATTGCCTAAACATAGTTAGGCCTTGTTAAGTTTAATTCTGGTGGCTGCCAATGGAAATCTAACCAACTGTATTTAAAGCACTGAATATTGTAACAGAGATAAAAGAACTATAAGTGGGATCTTTAGAAAAGGTAGGAACAAATTACATAGAAATAAATGGAAATTGTGGGGACAATACATGCAGAATAATAATGTTTTGGAGGAGGAGTGAGGTTTAAGGGAAGGCAGGAAGTGGGCAATTTATGCAGTGTTGAACTGATGATAATACAAAAGAACATATGTGATGTATAATGTATGTAACTGGGAACAAGTTAATTTTTTGTCTTTTACATAAATATATTTTTCTCTATATCTTAAATGATATTTTAGTAAAGGTCTTAAAAATAAAAAAAGAAATTAGCCCTAGCCTACTCTGACATCCACTTATTTTTTTTTTCTGCAAGGTAACACAGTGATGTATATGGTTATGGCCTAGATGTATAAATCCTGTTATCTTATTCTTTGTAACATAGCTGTATTTTTTTGAGAATGGAATTCCATAATAGGCAAAACAGATTCATGTCTTGGTAGTAGAACATTAATTTCAATTGCCTGTCTAGCTTGTAAAGATAAAAGATGAGACATTCTGCATGACACTATCAGTTGGCTAATGACTTTTCTAATCTGCTGTTTCCTGTGTTTGGTCTAATGTAATGATCAGATGATTCTGAGTGATGTCTCAAGCATACCTCTCAACTGTCCAGATTTTTCCAGAATGTCCAAATTTTTGACTGATATTTCTGATCTGTTCCTCATAAAATTTGTGGATTGCTAGTAAATCACTAAGGATTGAAGTCAGTAATTAATGGCATACATTTCAATTTCAGACTTCATATCCTTCAGAAAATACATGCTAACACAAATTATAATATTCAACAACTTCCTAAGCTTATAAGAGTGATATTTAAAATCTGCCCCTATTTTTGGACCTTTGTCCCCCTATTATTTTATGCTTTGTCCAGATTCTTGCACTAAGAGATTGAGAGTTATAGACACAAACTGTAAGACTATTATCAGTAGCCTTAATTTGCAATTGTTAGGTACCATCTAGTTCTTTTATGTGTCCCAAAACCTATAGATGTTGATTTGTTAAATCCAATAGTTTGTTTTTGCATACACAATTCCAAATAATGAATAATGTTGTAGATCTCAATTAGGTTGATTAGAAATTTTATGGGCATTCAGTAGCAATAAGATATCAGCATACAATACACAACATATTTTGGTTAGACAGCATTGCAAGTCATTGATAAAAGAAGAGAATGAAAGTGGTCTCACTACAGATTATTGTGGTATCCGTCAAGTTAGTGCCAAGGGCTGAGTTGCTAGTATGAACTGTAAAAGTATTGTCAGTTAGACATCCAATCAACTGTCCAGATTTTTGCTTTTTATTTTTGATCTGTTCTTCATAAATTTTTGGTTTTTCGGAAAATGACAGGCAAATCACTGAGGATGGGAGTCAGAATATAATGACAGCCATTTGAGTTTCAGACTTTATACCCTTCAGAAAATTCATGCTAATAGAAAACCTGTTATTCTATCAACTTTCTGTTTATAAGAGCAATATTTAAAAATTGTCCCTATTTTTGGGGCTTTTTCCCCACATAATTTTGGGATTTATCCAGATTTCTTGCCCTAAGAGGTTGAGAGGTATGAGTCAGGTAGCTATCAAACCACTGCAATACTTGAGGAGCAAAACCAATATATTTCAGCTTGTTTATAAGCTGTGATCAACATTTTCAAATGCATGTTTAAGGTCTAAACAAATTTGCTACCATCAGTTATTTTGTATAAGGTAGTGATGATATTGTATTTGGATCTGAAGCCAAGTGGTCGATCAGTATATCATATTTCATAATGTATTCCAAGATTTGATAATATACTAGTTTCTTAAGGATTATTGCCAATTGACAAACATTTGCAATGGCCTATAATCATTACCTGAGGTAGGCTGAGATATTTTGGGTAGGGCTATTATAAGAGAATGCTTAAAGCCTGGTGGGACAATTTTAGTTGTAAGAATGAGGTTAAAAATGTCAGTGAGAGGCCTTGATGAATTAAATTGAATGACTTCCATCAGCCTAGGATGCAGATGTGGAGTGCAGCTGTAATATAAATTGCCTATCAAATTTTCAGCAACTTTTCTCCTCATGGTTTTAATTAGAAAGCATGAGTAATGTAGTTACTGATATGGAGAGACTGATGGTGTAGGAAGAACTGTATTAAATACCTTATTTGGTACTGTGTGGGGGTGGAAATGTGATCCCTAAGCTCAATTAAGTTGCTTAGTATGCAGAAAATTTTACTGTGCACTTTGGGAAATAGTTTGTCTGCGCTGATTTGTTAAATGGTTTGTCCGAATATTCTAGGATTACTAAATCAGTGCTACTGACTGGGCTTAAGGAAAGCTACCTTTGCAGTGTTAGTTTTCTTTAGTTTGAGAAATTATATATATAGTTTGTTTGACTGGAAGGGTCCACTTTCTAAGTGGACCAAGCTTGAAGTATATCTTTGATTTTTTTTTGTTTAAGTTCATATGTAAGCCACAGTAACCTTTACCTTGATATTCAACTTTGCTTAGCGGGAAAAGTCCAACTTGAACTGGCAGTAGGATATTATAAAATGCTGCTAGTGTTACTGTGGGATTGTTTGCAGTATAGATTAAGGACTAGTCTGTCTGTTGTAATTCACTCAGTAGTACTTCATGTGTACCATTCGGAATATTGTAGGTAAAAACTGTTTGAACAATTGGTTTTGGTGTTTTTAATGTCCATGTCTTAACCACTGCTTAGTGGCCACTTAGTACATGGGTAGTATGAGCACTGTTTGAAGTTTTTCAGGAATGTTTTTCTATAAGTATGTCAATAACTGAACTTTCTCCTGTCTTTATTAGCTTTGGTTCCTGTATATACCACATGGGTCAGATTGTTTGGTTGGAAAAGTCTATTGGATGTAAACTTATGTAACCCCTCCCACTTGATATTTAGATCAACAAATACAATCCACTTATTATTCTTAGAATGTGATAGTATTGTTCTTAATGTGTCTTGGATTACTTTTGGAGGAAGGGAGAGGGATGTGGATATTTATTGGATTACTTTTGGAGGAAGGGAGAGGGATGTGGATATTCACATTAATATTTTAGTATGTCCATTTGCTAATGTTTGTATGAGTGTCCATTTTGGACGATCATGTTTTGAAATATTGCTATTAACAATGAGAGATGGGTCAAGGTTTGCATTTTTATAAATTAGTGTTAAAATACCCCCACACCTTTAGAACCAGACCTGTTATCTGTGTCTTAGTGGTAATGTTGCTCTATGATGGGTGACATGCAACTGTCCTCTTAATTTCTACTATTTTAATGTCACTTGTTATTCAAGGCTCAGGTATTGACCATCTATCATTAATATGGTCACCTGGTCATGTAGGATATTGAAAGATCATTTGGCCTAGGATAGTTTGGATTACTGGGTGTGATTTGAGTGACACCTGGTGGGTCTGTGTTACCTCTGATGTCTCCATATTGTACGATTAATAGTATAATGAGTAGAGGCAGTATTTTTGTTTACAACATAGTGGTTTGTACCTGACTGCTGTCTGTGCAGCAGCTTGATATCAATATGAAGATATTTGCCGTTTTGAGCTGGGATGTAGTGAATGAATATCTTCCACCAAACAAAAAGCTGAACACAACAACAGTCTTTTACTGAAGATACTGAACTGCTGGAATGGGTAAACATTTTGAGGTAACGACTAACTTAATAAAGTTAGTTCATTAAGCAAGAATAAACCAGTAATGAACATCTGTGAAGTGGAAAAACAGGCAGTTCAATAGTTATTGCAAGAATAGAAAGAAGCATGCAGAGTTGGAAGATTGAGTTTGAAATGGTGGGAGATCTGGAAGTGATGTTAAATTTGTTTGGGTAGTCAGAAAGTATAAAGAAAATGATACATGGGGCAGGTAGTAACAAAATCAATCTATTGATGCCTGCTGTGGGATAACACAAAATAGCAGCAAACAGAGTGAGTATATATCCCTTAAATAGTTTATGAATGTTAAAAAAGTAGCAATAAACCAGTTGATGGTGTATAGTGTGTGAAATGGGAGAACTTGAATACCAAAATATGTGTAAGTTATTGAGACTAAGCACTGCTTAGCAAGTGATGGAATAAACAGTAAAGGATAAGTCATAGATTGGGAACTACTTCAGTAAAATGGAGAGGTTGTTAATACTATTATAGGAAAGCTAAATAGAATTCAACATGAGGTGGACAACAGCCACCTAAATCCTCAAAAGTTTTCTGATGTTGGGAGGTGGGTAAAACTGAATAAATCTGACCAGCCATCTATACTGTCAGTGATAAAGTATATTCTATAATGGAATAAGGAAGCATAACTGGAAATATGTATAACCATCTCCAAAGACAGTTTGAAAGTGTAGACTGCAACATCCTACCTAATATTCAATTTTTTTATTTGCAATTTGCCACCTGGGGGGGGGGGGGCTGTTCTACTGATCCTTTTCAGCCAAAGCCCAGGCTCAAAGATGAGCATAAAACAATAAGGCAGAACTAGGGAAATACAAGGAATATATAAATGAAAATAAAAACATAAAGTACAAATTTATACATCATGATTCAAATTGGTTTAGTACACAGAGCTAATAACTGTTGCATTTGACCATATATATTATATATAGACATGAAATTAGAATTGAACTTTATGACAAGCTAATCACAGCATATCTGCTGATAATTGTTTATAATATGTACATAGTTTTCATTTGAATTAGACACTGTCATACACAACTCGGGAGCATAACAGTCAAAGTAGGTGGTATGAGGGGATATATATGTTAGACAATTGTGATGTATGTCTAAAATATTTGCAAGCACTGCCCTGTAGGAAGTACTCCTTTAGTGAAATTTTGAAGTCAGTTAGTGATTGGTGAGATCTGACTTCAACTGGGAGATGATTCTCGGCTGCAGGACTTAGTTTGAAGGAGTGTTTTTTTTTTTTTTACCATAATATGTCTTAGCTGTAAACGACATTTAATATCTAAACAAGCAGGTTCACCTCAGATGATAGGATCGATGCATCAGGGCTACCTCAAGGATCATTTCTGGGTCTTATCCTCATTTCCTCAGTCATCAGTGATATCACAACCACTGTCAACCCATCAGTAATAACACTGAATGCTGATGACACAATATTGAACAGATATGACCCTTCCACCAGACATATTGAAAAACTTCTCCATAAAGATTTCAACTCATTCTTTGACTGGATCATAAACAACTACTTGGAACTAAATGCAACCAACCCTGCTAATGTGCTGTATGGAACACCCTGTAAATTATCAAATAGCATTTCTTTAACCAAATCTGCCCTAAACAGCTTATTTATTTATTGACATTTATTAACCGGGTTTGTCCAGCTGGGCGAGTGGCCCATTTTCAGAGGAAACCCGAGGAGAAAAGCTCCAGTTACAAAAACAGTTAACAGAATAATAAAATTTAGCACTGTAGGATACTACAATTAGAAATACAGCAGTATAAAAAGAAATAGTAATGAGCAACACACACATAATAACATACAAGTAGCACTATAGTTAAATAGCAAAATAAACTGCAGAAATTAAGCTATCAAAATTTAGAGATTGACTTGACCACAATAATTACCAATTAGGTTAAGAAGTGAGAAAGGTAGAGCCTAGTGTGTATACAATTTTGATGGGAATAAAATACAAGAGAGTGGAGGAGTTAAGCAGGGTCCTGACAAGGGCATGTCTTGGTGTTAAGTAGATAAAGTTTGAGTTCTTTTTTGAAGTGTGATGGTTGGGTAATGGAGCGTATGTATATAGGAAGTTTGTTCCAAGCTTGGGCGGTGGAGCATTTATAGAGTAGCTTGCCCACATTTCTCTTTGGTTGGTAGATATTCAGGAGTTGCTGGTTAGAGGTGCGGAGGGTCCTGGGGGGTAAGGGGATACCAGGGAGGAGAGAGCTGGGCAGGAAGATGGTTTGTACAGTAGAGAGTGTATTATTTGAAACTATGTTAGAAAATGTTGCTGGTGGAGTTCAAGCCATTGGAGAGAGTTAAGTGCAAGGCAGTGGTGTGATTTGTAAGGGGAGTTGGTAATAAATCTAGCTATTTTATGGTATGTTTGTTGAAGTTTGGACAAGGTTGTGGTCTGGATGTTGGTTAGGATTGGAGCAGGATAGAGAAGGGAGGGGAGGAGAAGAGCCTGTGCCAGGGAGAGTCTAGCACTGGGTGTTAGAATTTTTTGGTTACAATAGAGCATGCCTAGTTTCTGGTGAGGTTTTTATACATTGGAGTATATGTAAGTTAAATTTGAGTTCATCATCAATGATGGTGCCTAGGAGCTTTGTGTGGGGTTCAGGTTGTATGATGGTGTTATTTCAGGATGTGATAGCAAAGGTGGACTTATGATGGGAGAGAGAGTGGGGGAGAAAGAGCAAGAGTTTTTTTTTTGGTGGATTTAGGATGAGTAAATTGTCAGACAGCCATTTCTCAATGGATAGAAAGGTGTCCTGAGTTTGGGCATGGAGTTCAGAGATATTGCTAGAGATGGAGATGAGAGTCGAGTCATCAGCGTATTGGATTAGGGACGATGTTTGCATGATGTGTATAGGTCATTTGTAAAAATGTTAAATAGGAGGGGGCCCAAGATGCAACCCTGTGGAACACCTGATGTGACTGGAATGGAGGTTGAGCAGGAGGAGAGCCATCTGACACATTGTAGCCTCCCAGAAATGTAGCTAGAGAACCAGGTTAGGGATGCAGGAGATTGGATAGCTTGGTCAGAAGTAAAGGGTGAGAGACAATGTCAAATGCTTTGGAGAGGTCAAGAAAGAGACAGGATATGAGTTGGTTATTATCACAGGCCTCAGTGATTGTGTGAGTAAAAGATAGGAGGGCAGCAGCCATGCTGTGGCTTGGCCAAAATCCATGTTGAGTAGTAGTAAGGAGGTTTTGTTGGAGTAGATAGCTGAGAAGCTGAGACTGAATGCATTTTTCCAGTATTTTAGATAGAGGGGATAGGATGGCAATGGGTCTATAGTTGGATGGGTCAATAGAGTTTCCCCCTTTGTACAGGAGGATGGTGAAGACTGAGAGGGACTGTTGCTTCTTGAATGGATCTGTTGATTAGTATAGATACAGGATAGGCTATAGGTTTAGCAGAAAGTTTGAGGAAGGTAGCAGGAAGATTGTCTGTGGAGGGAGAGCAAGGTTTAAGCTTCAGAAGAAGAGATTTAATATAGGAAGTGGGGACAGGCTGAAAGAAGAAGAGGTTAGTGTTGAGTGGGTTAGAAGGGGTAGGGAGCAGTTGTGTTGGGGCTGGAGGGTGTGAGTTTTTGGATTGTGTCAATGAAGTGTTTATTGAGGAGAGTAGCAGTTTCAAGAGGGGGTTTATTTGGGAAAAGGGAGGGATTGGAATGGCAGCCTGGACACAGAATTTTGTTTAGAGAGGACCAAAACTTATGAGGGTTGGATTTGCTATTGATTTGTGGAGAGTTATAGTAGGATTTTTTGTCATTGTTTGTTTCTTGGTAAGATTTTGCAGTTCCTTGTAATACTGTAGCAGGGGTAATTATTTTGTTTTGACACAGGCTTTCCAAGCACTGTCCATTTTATGCATTAGAGATCTAGTATCATTGGAAAGCCAGGGGGCATAGTTAGATTTGATTCTAATTCTTCTAGAGGGGGCAAGGAAATTCAGGATTTCTAAGAAGATACTGTTAAATTTATCGACTGCTTCATCTAGAGGGATTTGCCTGAGGATGGACCAGTCAATACTAGACAGTATGGAGTTAAATTGGGAGATATTAAAGTTAGAAGGTTTACGACAGTCTCTGTAGAGGTGTGCTTTTGATGGTTGGGTAGAGTGCCTTAGAATGGAAATAGGGAGATGATCACTTAAGGAGTCTGGAAGGGTAGATGGATTATGGTAGAGGTTGAGGGAGTTAGTGAGGATCCAGTCTATAGTAGGGTTGGAAGATGAGCTTTTGTGCAGGCAGGTGGGGGAGGTTATCAGCTGCCATGTAAGTTGATACTAAATTGAGGAGATCCAATTGTAAGTTTGGACCAGTCAATGTTAACATCACCAAAGATGAAGGTTTCATAGTGAATATTGTGGGGAAACCAAGATAAGATATTTTCCAGAGTTGGGATATTATTTCCAGGGGGGTATATATGGAAGCGATTGTGAATTTCTTGTGTGAATTAAGGTGGCAATTTAGGATTACTAATTCAGCTGGGTGGAAGTCAGGGGTAGGGGTGGTGATTGGTGAGAGGTTTAGACCATCAGAGAAGAGGATGGCGATGATGATTTTATTAGTGTTACTTTGTATATTTAGTGAATAGATAGCTAGGTGTTTGTGTAGAGAAGTGGGTTGATTTGGGCGATGAGGATGGTTTGAGCTGTGAGGGGAGGTAGAGGGAGGGTTGTAGGTTGTGTGGTTGTGGTGTGGGGTGGGGGCCAGGGTTGAGGTGGATTTCTCCAGCAAGTAGTATATTGCTAATGAAAGATGTAATTGGGGTTAGTGGTAGGCGTATATTGTAAAGATTTGGTTTTGGATTTGCAGGAGAGAGGCCAGATCTGTAATATAGTACAGCTCTCAAATAATGTAGCTTTTCCAGTATAAGTACACTGACCTTACTGTGAACCATTCTCATTTAAAACCTACACCAAACTAACAAAAACATACTAAAATAAATGAGGGTTTGGCGTAATGGCTAAGGTCTTTACTTCACAGACACAAGGTATAAAGATTGATTCTGATAATTGGATATTAGCTAAGCTTGTAATAGACTGCAGACTGAAGGCTTAGTATTTTCCTATGAACCTATGAGAGACTGGTTTATTTTACAGGGGGTGGAGGTGGAGTGGCGGTTGACATAATAGTTAAGCTCTTTACCTCATAGATACAAGGTACAAGGTTTGATTCTGATCTCTGGTTATTGCCTAGGCTTGTAGTAGTCTGCAGACTAATAGTGTAGTATTTGCCTATGAACCTGTAAAAGCTGTTATTCAATCTCTGTCCATCTTATCCCACACATAACTCCCAACCTCTTAGCACAAAAATTCTGGACAAAGCCAAAAATATTGGTGGACAAAGCCTCAAAAATAGGGGCAAATTTAAAACATTGCTCTTATAAACTTAGAAAGTTGCTAGAATAAAAGTTCTTGGGTTACTATATAGTTTATGAAAGATATGAAGTCTGAAACTCAAATGCCTGTCATTAGTTAATGAATTAAGCCTTCACTGATTCATCACAAAAACCCAGAAAATCACAAATTTATGAGGAACAGACCAAAAATATGAGGCAAATACCTGGACATTCTGTGAAAATCTGGATAGTTTAGAGGTATGATCCTGAAGTAAGACATGCTGTTACCATAAACACTTTCATCCTCTGCCTTGAATATACAGTACTACCCCCATCACTGCACTTTACTCCTCCTAAAACAAAGTAAACATTATTTCTAGAGTTACCATTCTAGCTCTGAAAAAGAAACACTACTGCTCAACCCTAAACATTTCAGATGGCTTCTAGTATCTGCAAAGATTAGTATCAATTAGCCTTACCTATAGCCTCTTGTATGACATATATTTTCCCTTAGTTTAAAGCAACCTAACAATTAGATCCTCTCCATGCTACCTTAGAACTGTAAATAATAATATTTTTCTATTCATAGATCTCAAACTGTCTTGAAAGTAGGCAAGAAGAGCTTTTCTAGAATAGCTCCAGACAATTGGAACTATTTGCCTTCAGAGAGAGAAAAGAAACAAAATACCCCCTATTTATAACAAAACTGATGTTCGTCGTCTCCCATTGCTGCAGTCCTGACAAATGGGTACTCCGCTGCCCACCATCGGCCCGAATACCAAAGGGCTAGAACTGGCGTCGGTCACGGGTGCCTGAGACTGACGTAAGTACTTGTCAGTACAAATGCGCATGACCGACGCCATAATCACAGTCTTTCTTGCCGCATGGTCCTCAGCAGAAGCAGTGTTTGCAAGTGCCGTTCGGCGTTCTGGAACTGTCGGTTTTCGAATTTCAGACCGGATACCAAGTTGGCTAAGTGCCCTGTTGGGAACATTTTTTTGTATTTTTCTTGCCTCAGTATTGCTGGATGTCAGAAAAAGTTAATAACTGTATTTCTTGTGGGAAACAGATTCCTCATAGGGATTACCATTCACTCTGCATTCCTTGTTTAGGGCCTGAGCACGACGTTGTTGGGTGTCGCTTTTGTGCTACTTTTAACAAGCGTACTATTAAACGTCGGTTGGACTGTGCTAGGCTGGTGTTTGGTAAACGTTGTAATTATAACATGCCGTCGGATTCTCCGACGACTGGTTCTTCTAAGAAGCGCAAAGATAAGTCTTTGTGGTCCAAACAGGATGAGGCGTCCACGGTTCTGTGGAACCACTGACTGCTTCAGTGGCTCCTTCTGACAGTTTACCAGTGTGTCTAGGGGAGCCTTTGTTACTGCAGGAAGTGGCTTCTCCTGTGTTAGGCCAGGCTGAGGGTGCTTCTTTGTTGTCGGTGGCTTCCTCCCCTCATAGGGTAGTTAGACCTCCTCCTTCTCAGGGCAAGGGCCATTCTAAATCTAAGTCTGTCCCTGCTGGTGCTAATCCCCAGGGTCCAGCTCCTAGGAAACACATGTTAAAGATGGCTGAAGATTTGATTACTTTAATTAGGGGTTCCATGCCCCCCCTGTGAAGCGGCCCAGGATAGACGCAGAGTTGGAGGGTCTGGTTCAGTCTTCCAATGAGTCAGATTCCTCTGTGGAAGAGCTTTGGGATTTCCCTCCCTATTCTGATTCGGAGGCTGAGGACGCTACTCCCTCTGCGTCCCCTCCAAAAGATTTTTCTTTTTCTGAAACTTTGCATTCCATGAGGGAACATTTCCAGTGGGATGGCCAGGATTATTCTGATTCTCGTAAAGGCTGAGAGAATTCTTGTTTTTACCTCAGCACAGGCCTTTGGCTATTCCCCCTGTACTGGATGTTGTTCAGGATGTATTTTCTGAGGCTGCCCTTAACCCAGATTCTCTGCCCCCTGCCCCAGTTAAACCAGATAGATACTACAGGGTTCCGGAAGCTCACAAGTACTTATATAAGAGTCCTAGGGCTGATCCAGAAACTATTTCTCAAGGCCCCAAGGGTGTTAAGGTTTCTGTGGTTAAGAATCCGGTTCCTCTGGACAAGGATGCTAGGGCCCTGGATAGGTGGGGTAAAAAACTGTATACCTCTTCTACTTTGGCTATGAGAGCTTTGAATTGTCAGTTTCATATGCTCAGGTATCAGAATTATTTGCTAAGTCAATTGAAATGTAAAGTGGATGCTTTGTCTGAAGGTGTTGACTGTAAGGAGCTTCAGGATTTAGTGCATGCTTCAGACCAGGTTGGTAAGCATTCTTTGCAGTGTGGTTTTGATGCTTTACAAGCTTCTTCCAGGGTGGCTGCTACTAGTTCTGTTGTTCGCAGACATGCCTGGCTTAGAGATCAGTCCTTGTCAGAGCATGTTAAGGCTCGCATTATGGATGCTCCTTTGCAATCTGATGTTCTTTTTGGCCCTCCAGTGGAATCAGTTTTGAAAAAATGGAGGAAAAGCTAAGTCTATGCAGACGGTAAGGACTTCTTACAGGTTCAGCCCCTAAGTTCAGTAGGAATTGGCCTGCTAGGATGGTCTTTCCCTCTTCGGATTATCAATCTAGGGGCAGGTCGAGGCGAGGTAGAGGTAGGGCTTCCTCTCAGGGCCCTGTTACTTCTAGGCCTTTGAATTCTTTTACCCCTTCTGCTGGGGTGGGCAGGGGTCAGTCCGAAGCAGTCCCAATGACCTGAGTCTTCAGCTGCCGGACTCTGCTTTGCTGGCAGCTCCTCTAGGGGAAAACTGGGACTTTTCAAAGGAATTGGCATTTGGTTACCCAAGACAAATGGGTATTGGACATTATAACTCGAGGCTACAAGTTTTATTTTCACACGTCCCTCCTTTCAAAGGTATGCCGGATGTGCCTCATCAGCAAAGACTGGAAGCGCAGGCACAGATTTTTCTCTGCTCGGTTGGGAGCAATACAGGCAGTTCCTTCTGTGGACAGAGGCACGGGTTTTATTCCCGTCTTTTTAGTGCCAAAGAAGGGAAATACTTGGAGGCCCGTTCTGGATTTATCCATTCTAAACACCTTTCTGGAAATTCGAATTCAAGATGTTGACACTGCAGCAGCTGTTGTCTATGCTAGGCAGAGATCACTGGATGGTGACTTTGGATCTCAAGGAGGCCTATCTTCACATTCCTATCAGGCCCAGTTGCAGGAAGTTCCTGAGGTTTCGGACTGGGAATTTGCATTATCAGTTCTCTGCATTGCCCTTTGGCTTATCTACTGCCCAGGGTATTCACAAAAGTCCTGGCTCCAGTAATAGCTTTTCTCCGGCTAAGGAATTCAAATTTATCCTTATCTGGACGATTGTTTGATACTGGCTCAGGGCAAGCACGAACTTCTTCGACATCTGCAGTTTGTGATGACAGTTTTCAGATGCCTAGGGTATTCTGTGAACGAAATAAAGTCCAGTCTAGTACCCTCACAGGAGATGTGTTTTCTGGGTGTGAGACTGAATACAGCTACTCAGATGGCATCTCTTACCCCGGACAAACAAAGAAATCTTCACCTATACTTCCAACAGCTATCCGTAATGTCCAGGCTGACTGCAAGGACAGTCCTTCAAGCCTTGGGGTTCATGGCATCTTGCATTCTAGTACTTCCCAATGCCAAACTGCATATGAGGAAGCTACAGTGGTATCTCAAAAGCGTTTGGACTCAACACAGCCACGATTTGGATACTGTCATTCGGATTCTCGCTTGCATTCAGAAAGAATTTGTGTGGTGGGCTCAGGAATGCCACCTAAACAAGGGACTCTCTGTGACCCAACCGGAGGCAAGTCAGATATTAATGACAGATGCCTCGGAGTCAGCCTGGGGAGCTCATTTCAAAGGAAAATGGATTCAAGACCTTTGGCCCCCGGAGTTGCTTCACTTGCATATCAACATGAAGGAGATGCTGGCGGTTCAATTTGCCTTAAAAGCATTCAAGGATCTACTTCGACCGGGACTGGTGTTGATTCGAACAGACAACACAACTGTCATGTGGTACATCAACAAGCAGGGGGGTACTCATTCTTACCCTCTTTGCAGACAAGCAATGCTGTTATGGGAAACTGCTTTGGATCTGCACATCACTCTTCGAGCACAGTTTCTGCCAGGAGCACAAAATTCGTTAGCAGATGTTCTGAGCAGACAGATGGTGGATCCTCACGAATGGAAGTTGGATCCTCAGGTATTTCGTCAGTTGACCATGGCTTGGGGAACTCCAGACATAGATCTGTTCGCTTCTCCTCTGAATTCCCAACTGCCTCTGTTTTGCACAAGGCTGTTTCATACGAAAGCCTGGAAAATAGATGCACTATCCTTCAGTTAGAGCAACCTTCACGTATATGCCTTTCCTCCTCTGCCTCTTCTTCCAAAGGTCCTGTTGAAAGTCAGGAGGGACAAACCTTGCATGATCCTTATAGCGCCGGATTGGCCTCGTCAACATTGGTACCCTCTGCTGAGGAGCCTAGTTCATGGGACACCTTGGCCATTACCTCGGATTCCTCACTTATTGTCTCAAGAAAACAATCATTTTCTCAATGTCAGGGTGCAATCCCTACATCTGACAGCCTGGCGCATTCAGTTTTAGAGGATGAGGGCCTTCAGCTCCCTCAACAAGTTTTGGATGTCCTTTTGGAAGCCAGGCATCCTAGTACTCGGAAAGTTTATGCTGATAAGTGGAAGAGATTTTTTCTTTGGAGTTCGGCTAAAGGCCTTGATGTCACGTTGCCTAATTTGAGTTGTACTTTGCAATATTTGACTATGTTACTGGACAAGGGTTTGTCCTTCTCTTCTATAAAAGTACATGCTGCAGCTATTTCTGCTCACTATGAGGGTGATCCTCCTTTATTTTCACATCCTTTGCTTAAACAGTTTCTTAGAGGGGCAAAGAATATAAGACCCCCACGACGGGCTCCTACTCCTGCCTGGGATCTTAATTTTGTTTTGGAAAAGCTGACTCTGCCTCCTTTTGAACCTGCAGCTACGGCTGAATTGAAGTTGTTGTCCTGGAAGACTGCTTTTTTGTTGGCTGTTACTTCTGCTAGAAGGGTGTCTGAATTACAGGCTCTCATGGCAGTGGAACCTTTTCTGATTTTTCACCAGGACAGAGTTTCTGCGTACTAATCCTACTTTTCTGCCTAAGGTAGTTTCTAATGTGGCATTGAACCAATCTATACATTTGCCTACCTTTTATGCTAACCCCCAAAATGAAGGGGAAAGAGTTTTGCATTCTTTGGATGTGCATAGGCAGTTACGGTATTATTTGTTCAGAACCAATGAGTTCCGGAGATCTCAACAGTTATTTGTTTCGTTTGCTGTGGCTTCAAGTGGGAAAGCTGTCTCGAAACAAACTATTTCCAAGTGGATCGGCCATTGTATTGCTTTTTGTTACTCTCATCATGGTAAGGAGGTTCCAGTTGGGATCAGGCCTCATTCTACTAGGGCTATGGCCACCTCTACTGCTTTTTTGAGAGGGGTAGCTATGAAAGACATTCTAGAAGCAGCTACTTGGAGTTCTGTACATACCTTTACAAAGCATTATCATTTGCCTCTTTATTCTAGGTCTAGGGCTGGGTTTGCCACTGCAGTCTTACATGGCATGTCTGCTGCTCCTCCTGCTATTTAGTTGGCCAGCCTCCCTTTTTCCGTTGCTCTGGGATTCTACCCATTTGTCAGGACTGCAGCAATGGGAGACGACGAACATAGTACAGTTTTGTACCTACCATAAATGTAGATGTTCGAGGATCTCCATTGCTGCAGTCCTATTTTCCCTCCCTCCTTCCCCCTTTTTTCTTTTTACTTTGGGGTTTTTTGGGTGGTGTTTTCTTTTTTGCATTCTGACGTCTGAGGCAAGAAAGACTGTGATTATGGCGTCGGTCATGCGCATTTGTACTGACAAGTACTTACGTCAGTCTCAGGCGCCCGTGACCGACGCCAGTTCTAGCCCTTTGGTATTCGGGCCGATGGTGGGCAGCGGAGTACCCATTTGTCAGGACTGCAGCAATGGAGATCCTCGAACATCTACATTTATGGTAGGTACAAAACTGTACTTTACATCAACTGAAACAAACATAGCACTGTACCTGCTTTATTGACAAAAGATACAATTGTAAGTTCTATGTCAGTTTACAAAATTTAGCTGTAATCAAAATGGACTCATTTCTTCACATGCAGTAGTATTAAACAATCATAAATATGTAAATAATCATATGTAGATAGGTTTAGCAGAAGTGTAAGTACTTCTTAAATCCATTTAAAGAATGCTTTCCTTTGTATATTCAGTTCATAGAATGCTTTTATTTGCTATTTTGTTTGTGTCATTCATGATGTTTACTCGAGGTTTAATTTCTGTAAGTCTTCTGGGTTTCTTATATCATGACAAGAATGGACCCCATTCCTAAGTCAAAGTAACATTAAAGTTCATGAAAGTAGTATTGTTTCAATCTTTGATGTTAGCCAAAAGTGCTATTTGCAGAACCTACAGTGTGCCCAGAAGTGACTCCTTCTGCAATTCGTACAGAGTAGCATGTGTCGGTAGCATATCTATATACGGCTTTAAATTCTTTTTTATGACACCCATTGCTCCTACTACTATTGAAACTGTCTGGGTATTCTTCTTCCACATTGCCCTTGTTTCTGCCTGCAAATTCTGGGATTTTATAACTTTGTGGCTCTTTGTATGTAAGACACTATCATCACTGAGTGTAGCAATTTCAATGATCAATGGTACTTTTGCCTTCTTTTCATGGACTACTATATCTGGTTTTCTTGCAGCTATTTTTTTTAACTGTTGGTAATGGGTGATCCCATGTAATATAAACTTCATCATTCTCTATAATGCTTCCTGGCTCATGTTTCCAGTGCTTCTCAGCTACTTCAGCATTGGAATGTTTGCACAATCCCCAGTGCAACAGTCTTGTCACGTTATTATTTATTTAACATTTGTTTACCGGGAAAGTCGGACTTGGAATGAGCCAGTTTTCAGTGGAGGCCCGGGGAGAAATACTCCAGATGCATGCCTTTGTAATATGGGAGGAAACATGAATGCAGGGATGACATGCAAACTCCACACAGAAGGCACCCCAGCCAAGAATCTAACTGGAGAACCATTTGCTGTGAGGTGACAATGCCAACCGCTGCACCACTGTGCCTTTTAGTATACAGGCCCTCTATCATTTGTGTATCACACCCAGCAACAAGATGTGCAACTGTTTCCAGTTCTGTTTTACAAAACCTGTATTTGTCTGTTTCTCCCACATGTTCAATAGACTTTGTAAACCAACGTGTACATAGTCCAGTATCTTGGGCTGCCACTATTAAGCTTTCATCTTTTGGTTTAAATTCACCTCTCCTTAACTGTTCTTGCTTCAGATCCTGATAAACATGAGATTTTTTCATCATTTTTCTGTACTTGCAACTATATTTACACCTTTTCCACATTTCATTTCTTCTTGTTTGATCCTACTCCTTATATTCTTTCTTTTGTTTTTTTAGCACGTCATAGTTGCTGGCTAATTTTTGTCTACGTCTGGTTTGATTACCATTCCTGCTTGACCCCAATATTCTTCTGCTAAAATAAGCAAGGGAAGTCATCTTAGACTTGTCTGCTTCCTATTTTAATACTCTCACTACATTTTGATCTTGTAGGGTTAGCAGATATGTGTGCAGTCCTACGAATGCAGATTTATACATGTAATAATTTTCGAGGAGGCTGATACCGCCTTCAGAATGAGGAACACATAATCTTGGTATACACTGATGATACAGCAGGATAAAAGCACTCTCATTAAACTAAACAAACTCAGAGAACAAATAAAGTCTACCAAAGCCAAATTTTAAATAAGTTTGGCCTCCTAGCCAAGGACAACCACAAAGCATTCTTTAGCTATGTCCACAATCTCAAAGGCAATACACAATTGTGTGCAGATCTCATTGTAAATGGAGCCGCCTATACTGAGCCAGGAGATATAGCAAACCTCCTGGTTGATAAATTCAGCTCCAGCTTTACTACTCTCTCCACCTCAACCTTCCCTCGGGAAATATCATCAAATATAACTCCCCCTACTATCACTAGGGAATAGGTCCTTAATGCTCTCTCTAAGACCAAGAACACTGCATCAATGGGCCCAGACAATATCCCAGAATGTCTTCTAAATAGCATGAAATATGGCCTATCAGGGCCTCTGGAATTACTATTTAACTGTAGCCTCCAAACAGGCTTCATGCCTCATGAATGGAGGAAGGCAACAGTCATCCCTCTGCACAAAAGTGGGCCATCTACAAACCTTGGAAACTACAGACCCATAAGTCTCACTAGTCTTATATGTAAAGCCATGGAAAGAATTATCATGGAGATGATCAATAGAGGTATAGTAAACCTCCAGACACTGGGCCCAACCCAGTTTCATTTTGTAAAGGGCAGATCATACCACTCAACCTGGTGGATTTCTTTGAGAAGTTGCCAAAGCAATGGATGAGGGCAAAATCATTCACACTGCCTACCTTGACCTGGCCAAGGCATTTGATACAATACCCCACTTGGGCATTGTTGACAAACTCAAGAGATTAGGTACAAACCTGTATGTCACCCAGTGGATAGCCAACTGGCTCACAGACAGGACCCAGGAAGTTAGAAATGGGGAGTCCACCTCTACAAAGAGGCCAGACGCAAGTAAAGTCCCTCAGGAATCAGTCCTTGGACCCCTTCTTTTTGGCATTTACTTCTCAGAAGTCAAGGTCAAGGTCAGTGGTCTCTGGCTGACTAAATATGCAGATAATTGCAAATTAGGAGCTGTCATTGAATCTCACACTGATACAAATATTCTCCAGGAGGGGCTGACACAGACAAATAACTGGTGTCAGAGTCATGGACTAAAACTAAATGCCAAGAAATGCATAATAGTATCCTTTGGGAAGTCATCCATCCCTGGTAGATATCATATTGACAACACATCCCTTAGAGTTGACCTGGTAGTCAGGGACCTAGGGACACACAGATAGTAATTTAGCCTTTGATCATCATGTGTCTACAGTGGTGAGGAAATAATTATATGTTGCGCAACTTATATACAAAGGTATGGCATCTAAGTCCAAGGAAGTCATTGTTCCACTGCATTCGGCATTCATCAGGCCTATCATTGAGTACAATGCCCCTTTGGTATGTACCTAGCCTATGCTGCATTTGTATCAGGCATATCTAACAACTGGAACATCTACAGAGGTTCCTCACTAAAAGAATACAGGACATAAGTAATATGTCCTAAGCAGACCGCCTCAAGGCCCTATCCCTGTATTCTGTCTCCTACAGGCTTTGGAGTGGAGATCTATGCCTAGCATACAGTGCATTGTCAGACCCCACTCTGATGGACCTCCTGCATTTTCAGAAAAAAAAACAGTACCAGAATTACCCTGGAATATCCCCCTTTGAACTGTTATCCCTGGGATAATAGTTTGTTCTTTATCATGACTTAGCTGTAAAATGGTTTGCTACTGTTTCATGGTCACTGTAATGTAATTGATCAATGTTGGGTGCATCTTATACATCTGTAAGTACTTGTTTATCCATGAATATGGAATGCTGTCAAATGCTTTTTTTGTAGTCTATCCATACCATACTTAGATTCTTTCCATTTTTACAATTCTGCATTATGACTTTATTTAACAACAAATGATCCCTTGGTCCATATGACTTTCTTTTATTACCCTTTTGTACTATTGGCATGATTGGGTTTTCTTGTAAATGACTATAAACTCTGTGGGCATCTGTCTCAGTTATAGTTTATACATCATCTGAAGCCAAGTTATTGAGCTATAGTTTTTTAGGATAGCTTGCAGATTCACTCTTAAGGGGAAGTATCAGTTTTCCTGTTAACCAGGCTGGTGTCTGTTTGGGATGTGCATATGAATAGTTCTTACTCAGGGCTAAATCTATGTGTAAAGATGTTAATACTTTTCACCAGAAGTTAAGTACTGCATCTGGGCCTGGGGTTTTCCAATTAGGAGCTTTACTCAACTGTATGGATGTAATCATGTAAATACATATAATCTGCATGTATCTACCTTGGTGCCCAGGTTGTGGCTGAAAATGGTCCCAGGGCCAGACCACCTACATGTTTAGCAAAGATAAATAAACACTACAGGCCTTTCTTGGTCACTGGTCCTCAATGCCAATTTTAATTTTTAAGATCTATCTGAGTAATTTGTTGACAAGTCTTGAGCAGAAGGAAGTTGGCTATAGTTTTAGATTTTTCTAACAAATAAGAAGACAGTCCTTTTCAAAAGTGTAGCACCATCTCTCTCTCTCTGTCTTTCAGTAACTATTTCTTCCCATTTCACTTGATTTTCCAATTTCACAAAATGGCATCTTAGCCTCAAGCATATCATTTTTTTAAGAAATTACACCTTCTTTATGATTTTTTTGTTTTGAGTAATTGGATTGTTTTTTCATATTCCTTGATTTGTGCTCTCTCCTTTGTGGGCATTCATTTACTTTTCCCTACAGACTTTTTCCTGCAGATTTATTACCTTCCCTGAGCCTTTTCTATCACCGTCTCACTGTCTTTTGCAAAAGCTAATTCACTCACCATCCTTTGTGTGTTAGCTGGGTAACTATTACTTTCCTCCTGTACTTGTGCTTTGCTTCCCAGCATCTCACTACCTATCTGTCAGTCATTTTCTCTAACTATCTAGCTATCTGTCTACCTACCTGTCTATCATGTCTCTGTTTTTTCAGTGTTATTGTATTAAAAGTTTTCCATTGTTTGTTTATTATTACTATTATATTGTAATTATTTTGACTCAGTTTATGGCTCTTTTTTAACATCACAATACTGTTACAGTAAACAGCTTTATTTGAAGCTATTCCTGGATCTTTCTACAACCCCCCTCCACAAACACACACACTATACAAGGTGTCTTTCGGCTTTTTCCCGGTTAGGGGTCGCCACAGCGGAACTCCGGTCTGCTAATGTTTGGTAGTGGATTTTTACGTACCGGGTTACCAGCCCTGACGTACAACCTTCAACGAAGGCACGCCCCATTCACGTATGCCTCCACACAGAAGATTGCAATGTTCAGTCTGTTGGTTTTAAATGATTCTGGTGCATTTTTAATCTGCACCTTTGTTTTCCTAGTGATAACTTTCTATTCTAATTTGTGTTCCATCTTTGGTTATGCTGTAATCAGTCAACTATGAGATAAAATTACATTATATTTTGCTTACTGCGATTGAAAATGTTATTCATTATTGACACACATATGCCATGAAGATGCCACTGCCATGAATGGCATTAATATCAACCCCCTTTTCCCACTTTGTACATGGGGTCGGGGTGTCACTGAACTGTGACCAGTGAATCTTGAAGAAGAAATACTGCAATAATGAGGTAGCAGAATTGAAGTGCTCATTAACCAATGTGACTGTTATAGTTTTATTTCCGATTCACAATGGACTTTTTTGTTTACCCATCTTTTTGTGTATTGCATTATTAGCTAAATAACAAGAACAATATATTAAACATTTGGATTTAAATACCTTAGTAATGATTACTAAATAATACTGTTTTGCTACAATCTATCACCAGCACTCATGACCTTGTTTAAGTGTTTGCTAGAAAGCTGATGCAATTATTTTATTTTTTGCTTGAGAAATGTAAAGAAAAAGGCAGGCAAGTGTGTATGTGTTTATATATATATATATATATATATATAATGCATACACACACACACACACACACACACACACACACACACACACACACACACACACACACACACACACACACACACACACACACACACACACACACACACACACACACACACACACATAAAATTCAAATATATGATGATTCATAGCACTAGCGTTAATTGTGTGCATTATAACCATTAACCTAAGCTTGAACCTGTTTTTCATTACCTGCTTTCCAAGCCTGATGTGGCTGCTGTGTTTTTAGGCTAAACTTTCCTTGCCAGTTTTGCAAAGTTCTGAACACTTCCCAGCATTTATTTACACTGTAGGGTGACTAAATGACATGTCAATAAGTTAGAAATTCTCTGGATCTGTTCTTGGCTGGGGTACCTTCTGTGTGGAGTTTACGTGTTCTCTCTGTTTACACTGATTTTTGTAGGTACTCCATTTTCCTCCCGCATCCCAAAGATATGGTAGGTTGATTGACAATTAGTTCTAAATTATCCATGGGTGCAGGGGTGCCGAAAGCTGCTGAAGGCTGCAGGGGCAGAAGGTAAAAAGGTCACTTAGTTATCTAAAAGGGCAGTTTTTTAGCTGTCTACTACCATAACAGAAACATATCAATGACAAAAGATGTGTATAGTATAAGTATGAGTTATGTTTGGAATGACTGCACAAAAATTTCATAGAAAAGTACAAATGAAGTTAAAGTTGCACCTGCATGGTATGTGATTCAGTAGCCAAATATTCAAAAGTTAGAGGAAAAAGTGCAATAGTGCGGTAACACACTGTTGCCACACAGAGAGCAACCATCATAGAACAGTAGTGGTAAGGTGTTAAACACTTCATTCAGACTGTTAAACACTTCAGTCTGACTTTAGAAAAAAAAAGTCTAAATGAAATGTTTAACAGTTTTCCCCCGCTCTTTTTTGGTGGCCACAGATGGCTGTGTGATGTGTGACAAGAGCTTAACAGTAGTAAGAGGTATTTAATAAAAACTTTTATTAATCTTTCCAATGTCAAAACATACTTTTTCCCCCAGAACTTAATTGCAATGATCCATACACTACAAGTCATTTTCTTTCAAAAGTAAAACATAAAATGTATAACAGAACATCTAGATCCTGGCAGTATCCACAACTCATGTTGCGGACATGCAGTTGACATGGACTTATTGAAGGCTTCAGCCTTCTATTCACCTGTTGTACAACTGGCCTACTCAGAGGTGTGCACTGAAGGTTGGTATAGCTTGTGTTTGTGGGCAGTGGGGGCTAGGAACAGTGAGATTATTATTTCTTAAACTCTTCTCACAATCAAACCTCGGATGTGTGCACAGAAAGTCACAGTGGTTTTGGTGGGGCTCCGATGGTATGCACACAGCATCACTATAGCTTGTGCAGAGACAGTGTATTGTCTAGGAGCAATAGGCTGGAATACATGATTGTGATAACTTTTTTTCTATTTTCTCACAATCACATATCAGAATTGTATATACAAGTGGCTACATTTGGGAGGTAGGGGTAAGTTGGCATATTGCGAATATACATCTGTGATCAACAAGTTAAAATATATTACTGTACTCTGGTTGTCAGATGGATATGCAGATGGTAGCTGTCTTTTAGGTGTAGGGGTAGGGGTGAAGAAGCAAACTGTAAGATGTGTGATAGCAGCAACTTGAGATATAGGACTGAGGTAATTTATCCATTCACTTTTATCCCAGTCTGACATCAGAGGGTACAGAGAAGTGTGTCTTTTCTTTTTTTTGACAGGGAACTAGACAGTATTTTAAAATATGATTCAAGTATCTTTGCAAGCATTTATCTTCTGAATTTTTAGCTTAATACTGTTTTAATAGCCACTTTCTTAACTTTAAGCCTTGAATGAAGTTATAAATAGTTTTTTTTTTAAATAGAAGGCTTAAAGTTAAGAAAGTGTAATATTGTTTCTATTTTCCAGTGATTTTTATAGGTTTCATAGTGTTTTTATAAGGATTGTTTTTGGTTAGTTGTCTTTAAGTGATCAATTTAGTAATTAAATATTTAATTGTCTTTTTAATGCGATTGGTTCAACTGATATATTTAAATGTAATGGTTTGTCAATATATTTATTCTGAAGAAGTCATTTGTATGATGAAAATGGCTATTAAATCCTTATTATACTAAAGAACTAAAGTGTTTCGTCTCTATCCTTTGTATTTTGGTGTTTTTTTTTTTTGCTTTTTGATGTATCTTTACCACTGTCAGTTTTGGTTGGCTTGCATTTTTTTCATTTATCTTCTGAGTTTATTGGCAAATACAATTTTGTCAACTTTGATCATTAAGTCTTGGGTACAACTTATTTTTTCCTTGAAAGAAAAAATAAGACAATTTCTATAGTTAGTTATGATTTTTGTCCATGCCATAATTGTAATAAAACTCTGGGAAAAAAATTTAAAATGTACCTTACATCATCTAGAATCCCATGGTTTCTGAGACCCTAGCAACCCCCAGATTATCAGCTAAGTCTAGTGTTTTCTATACAGTTATTACACTACAGTCTTGGCCATTAGGGATGTGGTGAAAGGCTGCAGAAGGAAAATTAAGAGTAAGAATGAATTTCTTTCTTCAGCCATAATTTCTGTTCAGACCATTTTTGGCTCAAAAAGTTTGAAAAAAGCTCTGAGATACAACTCAGAGCATCTAGAAGCCAATGGTTTTGGGGGGGGGGGCTGAGACCACTGGCTTAATTTGATTATTGCCTTCTCATTTATTATGGTGTAATCAAGGACAGTTAGGATATATTGAAACAATGCATAAAAAATCTGGAGAGTACAACAAAGTATGAGAAAAGTAGAAAAATAGTCATCTAAATGGTGTGGCAAGGCCAGGATGGGAGGAAGTAGAGGGCACAATGTAGGGGACAGAGGACAACATGGGGCACATGGAGTACTTTTCCAAGGGTTTCATTTCACCAAAAGCCAGAGTCAAAATATTCAGTACTGCCAGGGACTGCCCTATCACACATGTAACACTGAAATACTTGGATATGGAAAAAAGCACACAGTATGCTTTGTTTAGTTAGATTTCCAGTATACAACAATCTGTTTAATTGTATGTTTATTTACTACTTCATATCATTTACCTGATTGCATATTAGTGCAAAACATGCTCTTGCAGGCACTCCTCAAGCTGTTTAACTTAAGTCTGGCTACTGGCTTTGCCCCTGATGAGTGGCAGACTGCAGTAGTGATGCCCCTTGATAAGGATGACCTTACAACTGACCTGGGTAGTTAATGTCCTATCAGCTTTACAAGCCTCAACTGCAAAACCATGCGCTGTATCATAACTAACCTCATAAACTGTGATACCAAGATTGTTGTTTGACTTGACCCCCAACAGTCTGGCTTTGTGAAGGATAGATTCTGTCTAGTTAACCTGGTAAACATCTTCAAAAGAATTACAGAGGCTGTAGATGGTAGCCATGGCAATGTACCTTGACCTGGCAAACATCTTCAACACCATTCCCCATGGTGGTATCATACAAAAGCCAACTGCTTTACAAATCGACCCATATGTGGTAAGACTAACAAGCTGGCTGAAAGACAGATCCCACACAGTGCAAGTTGCAGATGGCTCATCAGTGAGTATGAAAATGACTAGTGGTATCTCTCAGGGCAAAGTGCTAGGACCTCTTGTTTTTGGTGTTTACTTATCAGATCAACAACTGGACAGCCAAGACCACTGGCTCTTAATGTTTGCAGATTACTGCAGACTTGAAGTTGTTAAGTTACCCAATGATACTCAAACTCGCCTGATTGAACTCACCAAAGTAAACCCTTGGTGTACTAAAAATGAGCTCAAAGTAAATTCTAAAAAGTGTACTGTCATAGCCAACACACCACTACAAAATGAAAAGTTTGTCAGGGACCTAGAAACTTTGGCTGATAGCTCCCTCTCTTTTAAACATCACGTGACAACAGTTGTCAGGAAATCCTTTTTTTAGCCCATCTAATTGCCAAGGGAATATCATCACAGTCTAAAGAGGTAATCACTCCCTTATACTCAGCATGAATCAGGGTGATTATCAAGTACAACACCCACCTTTGGGATGTATCTCACTAAACATATCAAACAATTAGAAAGACCCCAAAGTTTTCTAAACAATAAAATCAAATGCCTAAAGTACCTGAGCTACCAAGAGAGGCTGGAAACTCTCTTCCTTTCTTCACTTTCTTACAGATTTTTGAGGGGATCTGTCTTGGTTACTGTACCATTAGAGACATAGTTGCCCTGGACCTCCTGTTTCTCCAATATCTTCACCAGTATTACAACCAGGGACCTAAATCTTCACCAACAAATAAATACAGCACAGTGGAGTGGCATGCTTATAAGTCATCATCTCCCAAACCTTTGGAATAAACTTCCCCTACTTGTTAATCAGCACAAAACACTGTCTTACTATAAAAATAAACTAGTGCCTGGATTGGGTATGTATAAATTTAATCTGGGTTGTACTGGTATGGTCCACCTGGAGAAAGCAGGTACTGCCTGAGAGAGAGTACTGGCAAGACGTGAATAGTCATAAGATTTTTTGACCTTGGAATATCTATGAATCTAAACTAATATTTAGGGCTTACTCTCATACCTTGTCAGGACATCTCTGCATACAGTCATAATGATCCTGAAACAGTATTAAGTGGATGTAAGAGAATGAATGAATAATTAAATCCAGCAAAATGATTACTACATTGTAAATCAGTCTAGCTCCAGATAAATGTTCCTTTGTGGAAAATTCTGTATAAAACAGGCTATTAGATAGAAGCGCTAAAGATTAGCCTGATACTCGGTGGGAGAAAGGCAATAAACATGCAGGTCTGCACTAACGTATGGAAATTAAACTTTACTTGTAGAACATGCCTCTCAACTGTACAAAGTATGCACATGAAATTAATCTTTTATACCTTTGCAAAGTGCTGTCTTTACTGCTATTGATCCCTGGTTATATCTGAATAGTATCAATAGACCAGCCAACTTACCTGGTAAAGAAACAGCAATCATGTAAAAAACAAATAAACTGTCCAGAATATTGTAGAAAATCATTGATTTTGCCTCATATTTTTGCTCTGTCCCTCACATAATCACTCAGGATCATAGCTCGCAACTCCAGAATTTCTCAGAATGTCCAGATTATTATCTCATATTTTTGGTTTGTTCCCCATAAAAATCTGTGGTTTTCTGGCACACCACTGAGAATTGTGCTCACTAAATAATGAAACATTTGAGTCTGAGATTTCATATTCTTCAGAAAATATATGCCTGTTATTCTAGCAGCTTTCTAAGTTTATAAGAGCAATATTTAAAAACTGTCCCTGATTTTGGCCCTTTATCCCCCCATCATTTTTGGCTTTGTCAATTAAGCAACTAAGGTAATTAAGCTTAAGCAAAAGTTGAAAGGTATGTAGAGGGTTAGAGTCAGTCGCTAATGCCAGACATTAAAGTTTCATACTTGCATTGTTCAGAAAATGCATGTTGATGCCAAACCTGTTCTGTTAAAATTTTAAATAAGAAAGTAATACTTAAAAAGTGTCCTTAGGTTTGAGCTTTCATTCCCCTGTTATTTTTGGCTGTATCCAAAATTCTTGATGAAAGAAGTTGATCTTAGAAATCTTGATGCCTTAGAAACACTTGCATAGATGTTTCCATGGTAACTGTGAACTTGGGCAACCAGAAAAACATGATTTGTTACTCAAATCATCTTTTTTCCAGCCGTTTGAACTTGCAATTACATCAGAAACACCAGTGCGAATAGTTCCATCTAATCTTTACTCCAGCGTGACGTTCAGTGCACATAGGACAACTGCTGAAGGTGGGGGGGCACTCCCCCCCAGCACATGTCTCATGTATTCAAATGAAACACTGAGGCACGGTATGGGTTCAAGTCATTTATTGTACATAAACACGTCAGCTGTAACTGGAACATATACTTTTAACTTCATAAGCTTATTGACAGACTCATTACTTCTAACACACTCACATGTGCATCTCCATTCAAGCTAGCACTCACACTGAATGACTATACAAAATAGCACTGATCTTGCACGTGCTCAGTAACTTATATGCACGTGCTGTCTAGCTACAGTGGCTGACTAGGTACAATATACAAGCTGATGTACATCCTCCCTCTTTACATAGAAATTCTGACTGGGTTTAGCAACAGGGACAGCATCTAGGGATTCTTTCAGAACTGGGACATCAGGATTACATCAAAATTATTTTTTTGAATTTGAACAGTTGTAGAGTCACTCTGGGAATTAGAGTCATTGGCACAGGCAATCTGCTGCATCATTCGATTCCTTCTGAAATCCATTCCTTCAGATTGTATGATGTTCTTCACAAATGTTCTTCACGATTCCCACCTGGTCATATCCTTTAGATGTTTGCATTCTCACAACTTCTCCTTGTAGTAATGGTATAAGGGATTTACTGGTCTCATCATAGTACAGCTTTTGTGTCTGATGTTTTCTTGAAAGTTGAGCCTTGACCACTTTATTGTTCTTTGCGTTTGGTACTAACAATTGTTTACTGATTGGAAGAGTTGTTCTAGTCTGTCTGGATATTAAACTCTCAGCAGCTGAACCATGCAAGTTGGCTTGAGGAATGCTTCTGAGACTAAGTTAAGGAAAACATCAATACCATCACTCTTGGATTTCTCCAACAAACATTTTGAACTCTGAACTGCACATTCAGCTAACCCACTGGACTGTGGATACTCAGGACTACTGGTAATATGAACAAAGTCCCAATACTCAGTAAATTTCTTAAACTGCTGACTTGTAAACTATGCACCATTGTCAGATATGACTTTCTGCAGACAAACATGGACAGAAAAATGTCTCTTCAATTTTGTGATGACAGTGTTGGACGTCAAGTTAGGAAGTACATCAATTTCAAACTAATCTGAATAAGAGTCTACTAACATTAAGTAATGCTGACCATTCCATTCGAAAACATCTGTGGCAACTGTCGACCATGGTAATTCAAGTATCTGGTGTTGCTAAAGTGGTTCTTTTTGTTGATGCGATTTGGTGCTTTTGCAAATTGAACATGCTAGAGTTTCCTTTTGTAAATCTTTGGACATAGAAGGCCAAAATACAATGCCTCTTGCCCTTCTTTTGGTTGAATCAGTACCTGGGTGACCACAGTACAAAATTTTGATATATTCCTGTTGTAATGCTCTAGGAATTACCACTTTTGGACCTTTCATGATGATTCCATCTTCCATCATGAGCTCATCTCTGTAAGGAAAATACTGCTGAATGTCAAGTGACAAACTGGTTTGTTGTGTTGGCCATCCTTGACTAATAACGCTTTTCAGCTTCTGGAGAATTGGGTCTGAAGCTGTGTGATTTTTTAGTTCGTTAAGGTGCGATGATGAAAAATTTCTGACTTCAGTGACTTCAAAGTCTACTGTTTCATTTTCATGCCGCTCTGTCATTTGTTTGGCCGCGCATGACAAAGCATCAGCAAGGTACAAGTATTCGCCCTTTTTGTAAACAATATTGTAATTGAACTTTTGCAATTTTAACAAACGTTGCAATTGTGATGGAGCTGTATACATTGGGTTTTTCAGAACTGTCACTAGTTGTTGGTGATCAGTCTCTATTTGGATAGGTCTGCCATAAATATAATAATTGAACTTCAAACATGCAAACACTACTGCCAAAGGTTCTTTCCCTATTTGTGCATAATGCATCTCTGTTTGGGTTAAAGTTCTTGATGCATGGGCTACTGGTATGCCTTCTTGAAGACATGCTGCACCAAGACCATACTTTGAAGCATCACAAGAAAGAGTTACAGGTTTGTGAACATCATAGTATCTCAATGTGGGTGGATTGGAAATTTTCTTCTTCAGAATATTAAATGCTCTTTGGTGTTGTTCCAACCAGGACCAGTTTATATTTTTGTATGTCAACTCACAATGGTGGAGAAAGCTCACTCAAGTCTGGGATGAACTTTCCTAAACAGTTGACTATACTTAGAAAATGTTGTAAAGATATGACATTCTCTGGAAATGGCATTTCAAGAACTGCTGCTTGCTTAGACAGATCTTGTTGTAAGTCAGAAATGGTAAACAAATGTCCCACATAAGTAACATCTTTCCTGAGGTTTCTGTCATGTTTGTCATCACCATTGCCTAAACAATAATGTTGTCTACTATAACAGCACATGGATAACCAGAAAAAATTGTTCCATGGCACGTTGAAAGACTTCACTGGCAGAATTGATTTCAAATGGCATTCTTAAAAATCTGTATCTGCCAAATGGTGTACTGAATGTAGTTAACAATGAAGATTTGCAATCCAGTGATATTTTCCAAAAAAGAGCTTTTTGCATTGAAGACTGAGAAAACAGTGGATTTTGGCATGAGAGCGGTTACCTCTTCTACCCATGATGAGGACGTTTAAATGCTTTGTGTAAGTTTCTTGGCTCAGTACATATTCAAATTTCATCTGAGATTTTCTTATGAGCAATGGCCATGGACGATACCCATTCAGTTGGTTCTTCTGCTAGAGTAAGGGCACCTAAATTCACTATTTTATTTAGTTCTGCTTTTACTTTGCTCTGCATTGCTACTGGAATCTTCTGTGCTGGTCTGACAACTGGGCTTACTTCATGGGTTAACCTCATGGAATATGTGACCAGAAGTTTACAAAGCTCGTCTTTGAAAATATCAGGATATTCCTTAAAAATATTCTCTGTCAAACTATTGTTGTTATTCAGACTTATATGGTGGACCTCTTTATTAAATGAAATCAGTCCCATTCTCACACTGTCTTTGAGGCCTAACAGTGACGGCATGTGTCTTTTGACTACATAAAACTGCAAGTTGTTGTTTCCTGTAGAAAGGCAAGAACAAACTACTGCTCTGTCAGTTTGAATCTCTTCACCACCATAAGCAACTAGATTTGCACACTTTGCTGAATCAAGTTTCTCACCAGCTTTTACTTTAGCAAACATTTGTGCTGATATAAAAATCCAAAAAGAGAAAAGAATGGCAGGACACTGCTGGATTAACTCCTTCTTTATTAAAACAACCAAAACAGGTGGTACCCTTCATCAGATAAAAAGGAACAAACATTACCATTATTTTAAATTAAAAGCCAACCAATCAGCAATCAATAAACTATTTTGTAGGGTGGGTTTCAAAGGAACCATGTCATTTAACCCTGGGCTCCTATGAGCCCTCAGCTCCAAGATCCATTTAGATTCAAGGGATTCTGTCAACAACCTTATATCCCTCTATTATTTAACCCACAGCCCTGAAGCTGAAAGTGTGTGTGGAGTGCTGTTCAATGTGCCTATAAAGAGCATTATGCATTTTATTTCTAATATTGGAAAGATGCTGTAGAATTCTGATTTTAAACATATTATCGGTCTTCCAAACATAATATGCTGTGCAATGTTCACATGTAGCCAAATAAACTATGTGACTAGTCCTGCAAGTAGCCCTTGCCTTAAGGTGGTACAATTTTCCAGTAACAGGATGTTTAAAAGTTGCATTCTTATTAATGGACGGACAGGCTTTACATAAGCCACAGGGAACACTGCCTGGGCTATTCTTAAATGAATTGGATGTAGTAAAAGCCCTTTCAGTGCAGAGGATGTCCTTTAAATTCTTATTTCTCTTGTATCCAAAACTGGGTCTAGTTCCTATTAGGCCCTTTAACTTATTGTCACTTCTTAAGATGTTCCAGTTGTTAAAGACTATATTTTTTATATCTTTGGTATTACTACTATAGGTGACAAACAGCTTAGGTTCCCTTTTTGTATATCTCTGTGGAACTTTGGCCTTAGCTTCAGCATGCTCTTGTCTGATCCATGGTTTATATTTGCTATCCCTTTTCTGCCTACTATCATTAATGACCTCACAGATCATCCCCTCATTGTATCCTCTGTCCAAAAAACATTGCTTCAAGGACTCTATATCTTTCTCATATTCTATATCATTCATTGATATCCTAGATATTCTGCCTGCCTGGCCGTGAACTATGTTGGGAAACATATGACGGGGATGCATGCTATCAAAGCACAGCAAACTGTTCTTCCAACAATCCTTTCTGAATAACTTCAATGAAAAACCATCACTAGTTTGTGTGATACTGACATCCAGAAAATCTATGCTGGTGTCAGAGAAATTCAACTTAAATCTAAGGAAAGATGTGGTGGAGTGTAGGTAGCTGACAAAATCTATTAGCATGTCTGCATCACCCTCCAGAAGAAAAACATCATCTACAAAACGTGTATACATATACACATGTTGTTTCCATAGTGGATGTTCTAAAATTACATCTTTCTCCCAAAACCAAAGGACCAGGTTAGCACAGGGGGTGCCCATAGCTACCCCCTGTGCTTGTCTATATATTTGCTTGTCCCCTATAAAGACATTATTCTCTAGGACCAGGGCCAGCATCTCCTTGACCAAGGATATTTTATTGTCCTCTTCACCCAACTCACTCAGGACCCCACCTATGGCTTGGATACCAAAGTCATTACTGATCACAGTAAAAAGTTATGGACATCCAACGTCACCATTAAAAGATTTCCTTGTGGCTTGTTGTAGTTAAACCTACCTACCCTTCTAAGGAAATCACCTGTATCTTTCAACACAGAAGTTGCTCTATCTAGAAGTGGTTGTATATTCTATCCAGATGGAAATGTGCTCCGTGACCCAGCCTCTGCCTGAGACAATGGGTCTGAACGGGGGATCTTCTACTGATTTGTGGATTTTTGGCAGGGCTTTAAAAATAGGTATACCAGCTTTTTCTATCCAAAGAAATTGTAGCATCTCATCACTTATTAACATATCAAAATTTAACCGCCTCAAGCTGTTGTGTACTTCATCCACTAGCATCTTGACTCCTATAGGGTTGAGTGGAACATAGACTTTCCTATCCAATAATAACCCCTGAATCTTTTGTTGGTAAAAAGTGGTGTCCATCACCACTTTGTCAGTCGTCTTTATAACCAAATTGTTATTAGAGCCCAAATTATGTAAGGCTTGTTGCTGAGGTCGTTATGGTATTTATGTAATCCTCCCCTTTGAAAATACTCTTGTAAATCATTCTCACAGCTATTGATGAACAAGTTTAAAGCTGGAGAAAAGGGTGGCACATAACTACTAAGTAGTTTTAAAGTGGTCCCTTACTCATTACCATTGCCAAAAATACATTTTAAAGCTAACGTTCTGCAAAACAACATAATATATAACATTACATCACTAAAACCACTTGCCCTGCCGGGCACAAAGGTGAGACCTTTGTTTAACACATACAACTCATCTTGTGTTAAAGAATGTGATGAAAGATTAAAAACAATACCACTATTGTGATCAAAAGTCATTCGTAAGTCCTCCTCCTCTTGCCTGGATACCTGCCCTCGCTCGAGGAGCAGAATATCTAGGATATCAATGAATGATATAGAATATGAGAAAGATATAGAGTCCTTGAAGCAATGTTTTTTGGACAGAGGATACAATGAGGGGATGATCTGTGAGGTCATTAATGATAGTAGGCAGAAAAGGGATAGCAAATATAAACCATGGATCAGACAAGAGCATGCTGAAGCTAAGGCCAAAGTTCCACAGAGATATACAAAAAGGGAACCTAAGTTGTTTGTCACCTATAGTAGTAATACCAAAGATATATAAAAAATATAGTCTTTAACAACTGGAACATCTTAAGAAGTGACAATAAGTTAAAGGGCCTAATAGGAACTAGACCCAGTTTTGGATACAAGAGAAATAAGAATTTAAAGGACATCCTCTGCACTGAAAGGGCTTTTACTACATCCAATTCATTTAAGGATAGCCCAGGCAGTGTTCCCTGTGGCTTATGTAAAGCCTGTCCGTCCATTAATAAGAATGCAACTTTTAAACATCCTGTTACTGGAAAATTGTACCACCTTAAGGCAAGGGCTACTTGCAGGACTAGTCACATAGTTTATTTGGCTACATGTGAACATTGCACAGCATATTATGTTGGGAAGACCGATAATATGTTTAAAATCAGAATTCTACAGCATCTTTCCAATATTAGAAATAAAAATGTGCATAATGCTCTTTATAGGCACATTGAACAGCACTCCACACACACTTTCAGCTTCAGGGCTGTGGTTAACGTAAGGTTAAATAATAGGGGAGGGGATATAAGGTTGTTGACAGAATCCCTTGAATCTAAATGGATCTTGGAGCTGAGGGCTCATAGGAGCCCAGGGTTAAATGACATGGTTCAAAGGCGGTAGTTTATTGATTGCTGATTGGTTGGCTTTTAATTTAAAATAATGGTAATGTTTGTTCCTTTTATCTGATGAAAGCACTTATCCTTGGCTGTTTTGGTTGTTTTAATAAAGAAGGAGTTAATCCAGCAGTGTCCTGCCATTCTTTTCTCTTTTTGGATTTTGTGCTGATATAACATTGCACTTAGATCCAGTGTCTACTTTAAGCTCTACAGGATTCCCATTAATTTGTACAGTACAAAATATTTCACTCATTGCAGATAACTGATAGTCTACTATATTAATTGTTTCATCGATCACAGAGACACCATCAACATAGAAAGTTTCCTCACAGGTCTCGGGGTTTGCTACAGTCTCTATCTCATCCACTTGCTTCTTCTGATATTTTCTTTTAACATAAGTCTGTGGCATTTTAGACTTGCAAAGACTTTTGAAATGATTCCACTTTTTGCATTTGTGGCACTGATGACCAAAAGCTAAACACTTTCGCCATTTAGGTTCATGACTGCCTCCACAATTGCTACAGTTAACAATGAGGTGAGGTGTGGCTCTGCCCTTCGGTTTATATTTCTTTTTCGTCTTAACTTTCTGTTGCACACTATTAACGGTTTCACTAGCAGACACCACAAACATGCTTTTCTCATTCGTGAGCATATTCATATGCTTTTTTGTAATCTCATGTATTTGACAAATCTCAATGGCTCTGCTTAATGTTAATTCACTTCTTGAAGCAAAATCTGTCTCACTGCATCATTATTAACACAACATATAAGACGGTCTTTTATCAACTCATCTCTTGGATCACCAAATGTGCATGTTTTTGCTTTATTTCTTAAGTTGGTAATGTATGCTGAAACAGTTTCATCAGGCTTTTAATTTCTTGTGTAAAATTTGTGCCTTTCCATTGTAATATTCATTTGAGGGTTACTCATTTCTCTAAATATATGTTTTAAGTACTCATGGTCTTCCCACATTTTAACCTGTATCACAATATGGCGGTTCTCCCCTCCCATGCATACACAGCAGGTGCATACAAAAATGAATGTTCTTGCTTAATGGCCTCTGAGCCAGCTAAATTGAGAAGTATAAATGCTCTTGTATGTGTGTCTTTATCAGAAAATGCAACCTGTATGAAAATATCATATTCTTGCTCAAACACTCGCCAATTCTCAGCAATATTGTTATCAAACTCCAGCAGTTCAGGTCTGTGAAATCCCTCTGCCATAACAACAGAGTTCTTTTAAACATAAGTATAGGCCTGGTACTTGTAATTATACTAAAATGCACAACAATCTCTTTGAAAATATTTTATTTTAACACTGCGAATGCCTCAAACACTCTGGACACTTCAAAAAATCTTAGTTACTGTGAAAAAGTTGTACATTATGAAAAAATTCAGATATTATAGCATTTTAAACACTTCGGAGATTATTTCAAACACTTTAATCATTATGTCACTATTTCGGACATTTAGAATAACTCAGTAATTATTTTAAACACTTTGAATGCTATACCACTTGTTTGGTGACTGAAAATCATTTAAAACGAATTTAAGTACCTTTGAATAATCTCTGACCTGTTTGAGAGTTCGCTTCTGTATATTGCTCCACTTTTGTGTGTCTCATGGTTTGCGAGCTGCTTCAACTTTGGATCCCATTCTGACACCATGTCACATGCCTCTTATACTCAAATGAGACACTGAAGCATGGTATGGGTTCAAGTCATTTATTGTACATAAACACAACAGGAGCTGTAACTGGAACATATACTTCGAACTTCATAAGATTATTGACTGACTCATTACTTGTAACACACTCGTGCATCTCCATTCAAGCTAGCACTCACACTGAATGCCTGTACAAAATGGCACTGATCTCATACCTGCTCAGTAACGTATATGCACGTGCTCTCTAGCTACAGTGACTGACTAGGTACAATATACACACTGATCTACACCCCCCTCACCCTATGGTTCCGGCACCCATGCATGGGTGTATGTGTGGTGTGCTCATGATATCGAAGAAAGGCCTGGTAGTTTACTACCATTCTCTACTTGCCTAATAACGTTTAATGATTGCATTTGCTGTTCATGGGATCGTAATGGGAGTCAGATATGACGCAACAACATTAGATGGAAGTGCCAGTTTGAGATTTACCTGAAATACATTATTATAGTGTACATCAAACTGTACTTCATTTCTAAGGTATTTGACTTCTTCACTCATGTCTGAATACAGGTAGTTACTGCCTAGTACACTTAACAGGATGCAAAATGCAAATTAATAACAAATACAAGAATCATTGTGACTGTTTCTGACTCCGTCTGGCAGCAGATTTTGTGCCATTGCAAAAATGCATATACTCTCTTGCAGGGATTCTTTTGAGATGGTACACACCAGTATGGCATACCGGGACCTCTGCTGCTGTGCTAGAAAATTAATTTTATAATTTAACAAAAAAAAAAAAAAGCTTACTTTTTTAAGGGCTAGAACGCCCTTTGCATCTGGTCACACAGATACAGAAGGTTCTGCATCTGTGCAACTGATTGTTTACGATTTTATGTTTTCCTCTTCCATGCCCACCGAATTTGAATTTCTGAAGGGCGAAGGCATTTGGACTGCGGTGTGCGAACTACGAAGGAACAACAACATCATAAAAAAGCAGTGTACTCTGTAAGCCTATTAGCCTAAAATGGATGTTTGATACTGAGTCTTTTTTGTTTTCTTTTTTATAGTAAGTGTAACACTTGCATTCTTTAAGGTAGTTATTGTTAATGGATTTTGGACGTCACTTAACTGGATCTAGATGAAAGAGTGTCTACCATGACAGCCAGGCACATTGCATTTCATTAGCTTAGTTACAACTTACGAACTACGATGAACCTCTTTTGGGAGCTTCTGAGTTTGTAATTTAATGGGATCTGACTCTGTAGAAATATCAGATGTGTATGTAGAATTTAAAGCACATTACCTTGGTGGTGTTCTAGTGTGGGATTTGAAAAGACCATACAAAATGCCAAGCTGTATAGAACTCATATTGCTTGTGTCTTGTGAAATGTGTGGGATCATGAGATTCTGAAATTAAATGCAGATTTATAACAAGTGTTGTGCATCACCTACTGGTCCTTGGTTGGCAGCAGGACTGTAGTACACTGAAGATGGAAAGCAACATGGATGTAGTGCTTCATGAGATGCTAATCTGTGAGGTATTTGCAAGGCAGGTTTAACACAATGGGCACACATATATGTCCAAGCAGTATCTTACTGATTGACAATGACTTGTGATTGTGAAGCACTTTCTTGTCATATATGCTGTGCAGAATGCAAATGGTGCAAAAACACTTGACTTAATATATTTCAGAATATTCTTTTGTTCAATGATAGCTTTGCCCAGCCATACCCAATTTATTTGACCAATACATTATCACACTGCATCTGTACAATTCATTATGGCTAATAGCAGCCATAGGATGTATATGTGTGTAAACACAGTTGTGATTGCGATGAAGAGGTGCACTTAACATGCATGCAGTTGGCCTTCTGCATCTGAAAGCAACCTACCTGAATCTTTTCAAGTGTTAAATACAGCACAGGCATGTGTGAAACATGATGGCAGCATTAAGCGACACTTGTAGATTTTGATCACTGCTGCAGTAGTCTTAGCTATATGGGTTATAGTTTGCCAAGAATATAACAGCCAGCCTGCTTCCAAAGCTTCAGGGCACTTTCTGCACACCCAAACTGCCAGGCAGCTCGAGCTGAGCTGACTAAGTTGCAAGTTTAGGCACAAAGCCCTCCAGAGCTTTACTGCTGTCAAAGACTATGCTTCTCTAAGTCTTTTGAGGATTGATGGTTGGCTTGTGACATTCCTTTGCTGGGCAGATAAATTTCCTTTGGGGAAAAACCTTCCATTCTCTTACATCTTATTTCTGTTGCTGTTTTATCACTTTTCTCTTCAAGAAATTTATTTTAAAGCTAGGAGTGTTGTGCTTTAATGGACTGTCTAATATTAGACTGTAACATACTTTTAAATGGAGCACTTTTTTTTTTCCTGTCAGCTTAAAAGTGGACTAAAGTAACTGAAAACATTTTCTTCTGTGGAGAAATTGTATTTATTTTAATTTTGTGAGTGGTCATAGTGTTTTAAAATGCTTTATACTGTGTTTTTCTGTCAAAACAGTAACTTTTGTAGACTGGTACTGTTTACTCATGTTTGCTGCTTATCTTCTCTGGGAAAGAGGCACCATTTTTGTCTTGACCATGGAATGGTTACTAGTCCAATGGTTAGTCCTTCTTCCAGCCACAAAAAGAAAAAAAACTAAGCAAACAGCCTTTGCCACCACAGCAGGAAAACAATTTGCTTCAGCTGCTCAGTGACTGTGCTGTGGCTATTTGTTGTACCTCAGACAATTCATCTTTTACTCTGGATCCCTGTGGTGTAGCACCTACAGCCACTATGGACCAGGGGTTAGCCATGTCATCTGTGTCTGTTGGGGTTTTCTCTGTGGGAAAGACAGCCACTGTTGTCAGTCCTGGGAGAGGGAACAGGGAAGGTTTCCCTGTTGTGTCAGAACACTGTGCCCATCCCTGGGGAAGCTGCTGCTGCCATTATTAACATGGCTGGCCGGGTGGCCCCATTTTTCTTGTCAAAAAGAAATGGAAAACCAAGCATGAATCTACTCCTCCTCTGGGTCTGGCTCAGGTTTTAATTCAGGATATTAAGCCTTCACATAAAGTAGTTTCTGGTAAAAGAAGGAGGGATACCTCTTTTCCTGAAGAGATTCAAGACTCTGAATCTGAACAAGAAGATGCAGGGATGGAAACAAGCTTTCTCCCTCAGATGTCTGATTCAGACTCAGAGGATAACTTAGTTTCTGATTCTCCCTCTGGAGGTTTCTTTTTCTCTGAGACCACTGCTAGAATGTGTCAATATTTTCAGTGGAAAAACACTGAGTTTTCTCAGTCCCTCAGAAAATACTGAGTTGTTACAGATGATTTTAAGAATAAGATTTTAAATTCACCTTTGGCTAAAGATTTAGTGTTTGGCCTCTTTACTGGAGAGGTGATCAAAAAGTTTGATGAAATGGGAAGCTGATCCAGAGAATCTCTTAAGATTTTTCAGCCCTCCTTTTCCAAATTTCCTATGGATTTTCTATTTCCTCATCCAGTTTTGGCAAAAAGCAGAGTAAACAGTCTCAACAAAATACAGCTAAACAGATATTTAAGAGGAAATGGCAAGGGGGTTCCAAAAAGACGTCTCGAACTTCCCAAAGCCATGGGCAGTCCTACCCTAGCCCCTTTTTCTTCCAGAACATCTGAATCACCATTTTTCACTTGGGCAACAAATAGTTTCAGACAAATGGGTTCTGAAAACCATACATCAAGGTTACAGATGGCAGTGGGAGAAAAGTTCTCCTTTCCAGTGGTCATTCCTTATCCTTCAGATCAGACTCTTTTGTTTCCTCTGATTCTTCATCGCATGCTGTCCCAAGGAGCACAGAACTACTTCCTCCTTTCCAGGTGTGGAAGGATTTTTATTCAAGGGTGTTCCTAGTGCATGTTAAGACGAGTGTGTGTAAGACGTAGCAGGTAATAAGTAGGTGCGTGTGTGTGTGTGTGTGTGTGTGTGTGTGTGTGTGTGTGTGTGTGTGTGTGTGCGCGCGCACACGTGTAAGTATATATCCTGTTTAAATAGCTGCTATTTCTCAATATGCACCTGTCTATACTGTACAGCACAATATTTGTTTTATACTACATTCTGCTTTGCTTTTAATTTCAATTGCTTTAGTTCTGGACTGGTATATATTGTTTTCAGATGCTAAATCAAAGTGCCATGCTGCCTGAAAGAATGATTTTTTTTTCTAAACTGAATTTAATATGCTTTGTAAGTGAAATTGTGAAAGTAACATTTCTATCTTCTAAAATAATCAGTTGTTTGTTTATCACGGCTCAGTAAAGATGTATGAAAATGTAGTGGCTTTTTTTGCTGTAGAGAGCCTTTTTTGCTCTCTTGCACCCTGAAGACTGTATTTCTCTCAGAAGCTGAGAACCTTTCTGTAACCATTTTGCATTGTAATGAGTGCAGCTAGAGGCAGAATGGCCATGTGATTGTGATTGTGATGTTGTGGCATTTTATATCATAGTTTTGGAAAAGCTAATTCACTTATTAGGCATGTTTTAAGTGGGATGTTATAGTTATTAGCATTACTTCTGCTTTTGTGCAATGCCAAATGTCAAGCAGTATTTTATTGTTTTCTTTCTTTTTATTTTAATTTGATAATTTATGTGGAATGAAATCATTCAGATTTGATACAGTTGTGCCTGGGACATGCTTTGATTAGTTTCATTAGGGCTGTACTATACAATTCCATTTCTGCAGTTGTTCCTTGTTATGACACTGAGATGAACTAGTTAATAGTGTAGAGATGTTTGCAGGCACAGTGTACAGGAGACTTCCCTCCCACTTTGCATTAATATGTAGTGGAATAAATTGTTTTTAATATTTGACTGTGGTAGTCTGACAGCATGCAGACTCATTTCTAGTTGTACTGGTTAATTTTTTTGATTGTTTAACTTTGCAATTTTTGTCCTATTGGAATTTACCAGTCACCACATTCAAACTACATTTAGTGAGCCAGAGGGATTAGTCACATAAAATGAATGGAAGCAAATCAGCCAAGGGAAAAAGAGCGCATGATATAAATATGTTATGTATAAAACAGTATAATGAACCAAAAGGCAAATTAATGTTCTTTCATAGTGTATCCACATTGATTATAGACACAGAACCAGAACAACGTGGAAAAAGAGATGTATAAGTTTTTTTCTATACTTTATATAAGGGGCACTCAGATTATTAAGAGAGAAGATTTTATTTATTTATTTATTTATTTTCATGAAAGAGGATTTGGAGAAAAAATGAAGTATTTGGGGGGGGTTGGGACTGGGTGGGACGGTAGAGCTGAGTGGGGCAGGGGTGGGACTGGGCAAGGTGGTGGGGTTGACCCAAATGATGCAACATATGTGTAGTATTTGGGCAGGTAATGTTGTTATTGTGCTGTGGGGGCGCTATGGGGAATTAACAACATGTAGTGTTGGTTCTGTATTCTCTGGTGACTCGTTGGTTTCGATGTATGTATGGCCATGGAGTGGTGAATATGTAACATGGGTGCGCACCTGGAGGTTCTGAATAAAGAAAGGCCTTACAACTCCAGAACCGTGTGGTCTCCTTATTTACCAGGATATAACATATTGGCGACAAGGATGGGATGCCTCCGAGTCCGTTAAGAGTGAAAACGGGTGCAGTTAACGCCGGACGACTAAGAGACTGGGGCTGCCGGGTTATGTCTGTTTCCATGTTAGGGTCGCTGGTTGCATACGACTGTCAGACACAGACCTGGGAGGAGTATTGTGAAGTGTTGGAACATTTTTTTGAAGCAAACCAGATAATGGATGCGGGCCGGAAGCGAGCCATATTGCTGAGCTCGGTGGGCAGCAAGACGACAGTCTGATGAGGAACTTATTGAGTCCTGATAAACCAGGGATAAATCGTTCACGGAGTTGACGAGCTTGCTTCAGTCACATTATAACCCGCCGAGTGAAATAGTCCAAAGGTTCAAGTTAAATTCAAGGACTAGACTAGCCAATGAAACGGTAACGGAGTATGTTGCGGTGCTGAGGGAGCTGGCGCAACACTGTAATTATGGTGACAGACTGACAGAAATGCTACGTGATAGGCTCGTATGTGGCATTGCAGATGACCGCATACAACGCAGATTATTAGCGGAGCCTGAGTTGTCGTTTGAAAAGGCCTTGAAGTTGGCACAGGCCATCGAGACAGCGAATAAAGACATTTGTGATTTACAACCAAAAGCAATCGAAGGGGTTGGGAGCAGGAGTGCTACCCCACTGCCAGTGCATAAAGTGGTCATGGAGCAATAATCACAAGGGTAGTCTGGTCAGTATGCCTGTTACAGATGTGGCGGTGAACATTTGTCACGGAACTGTCGTTTCTTAAATGAAAAATGTCATGCTTGCAGAAAAAAGGGCCATGTGAAGAAGATGTGCAGGTCAACGCCCTCTAGGGACCAGCAGAGAAAGGGGGAGGAAAAGAGCAGCATAACGGACAGGAAGGGAAACCGGAAAATAAAACGTCAGTATGCACACCATATGCGTGAAGGTACAGATCAACAAACCAGGGAAGAAGAGGAAGTGTTTACTATGTTTAACATGAAAGAGGCAAGGTTGGTAAGAGTCGATCCCATTACAACCCAGTTGGACTTAAATGGTAAAATGGTGCAGTTTGAAGTGGATACTGGATGTAGTGTGACAGTGCTGTCAAAGGCTGAGTATGGGAAGTTATGGCTAAAAGAAGCTCAGGAGCTGCAGGACTGTTCAGTGACTTTGAAAACATATACAGGTGAAACAGTTCCCACACTGGGGATGGCAAAAGTAACTGTAACACATAAAGACAAAGTCAAACAGTTGCCAGTCATGGTGGTGGCAGGTAATGGACCAAACCTGTTAGGCCGGGCGTGGCTAAAGGAGCTGGAAATGGGCTGTCTACAACTCCATAAAGTAGAACAGCAGATGCTGACATTGCAAGAGGTGCTGGAGAACAACGAAGAAGTGTTCAAAGAGGAACTGGGTACCTGGAGGGGTCCACCAGCAAAGATACACGTCAAAGAAAATGCAACACCAAGATTTTACAAACCAAGACCCGTACCATACGCAATGAAGAAGAAAGTGGAGACTGAGTTGGAGCGACTCACCAAGCAAGATATAATTGAATCAGTAAAGTTTTCGGAATGGGCGGCACCCATTGTTCCAGTATTAAAGCCAGATAATACTGTACGCATATGTGGGGACTACAAGCTAACAGTGAACCAAGTTTCGAAGCTGGAGCAGTATCCAATACCAACGGTGGAGGATGTGTTTGAAAAGCTGTCGGGAGGTGAAAGGTTCAGCAAACTGGACCTCAGTCATGCATATCAACAAGTTGTTCTGGAGGAAGGGTCAAAGCCATATGTCACCCTTAACACACACAAAGGTTTGCTCCAAGTAAATCGTTTACCCTTTGGTGTTTCCTCTAGTCCAGCTATTTTCCAGAGAATAATGGAGGGACTGGTGTCAGGAATTCCGAAGGTGGCTGTGTATTTGGACGACATCCTGTTGACGGGTAGGAACAATCACGAGCATCTGGAGACTCTGAACGAGGTGCTGAGGCGACTGCGAGAGACTGGTCTGCGGGTGAAGCGGAGTAAATGTGCTTTCATGGAAAAGGAAGCCGAGTTCCTGGGTTACAAGGTGGATGCATCGGGCCTACACCCTCTGCCAAACAAGGTAAAAGCTATCCAACAGGCACCTGCACCCACAAATGTTACAGAGCTGAAGGCCTACTTAGGCTTACTTAACTATTATAACAGGTTCCTACCAAATCTGTCAACGCTGTTAGCTCCTTTACATACACTATTAAGGAAGGAGACCCTGTGGACATGGCAGGAGGAACAGGACAGAGCGTTTGAGCAGTCCAAGAAACTAATGCAGTCCTCAGAGGTTTTGGTGCACTACGATAGTCATAAGGACTTAATTCTGTCATGTGATGCCTCACCTTATGGGTTAGGGGCCGTGTTGGCACACCGTATGCCAGATGGACAAGAAAGACCCATCGGGTTCATGTCACGAACCTTGACACCAGCGGAGTCCAACTATTCCCAGCTAGACAAAGAGGGTTTGGCTGTAATTTTTGGAATTAAGCGGTTCCACAAATACCTCTATGGCAGGAAGTTTACTGTTTGCACCGATCATAAGCCCTTGTTGTCACTGTTCAACGAGATGAAGGCCGTTCCTCAGATGGTTTCTCCCCGCATTCAGAGATGAGCTGTAACATTGAGAGCTTATGAATATGAGATTGTTTATAAGCCCGGGAAACACCATAGCAATGCGGATGCGCTGAGCCATCTGCCGCTACAGGGGCCTCTCCAGCGAGAGGAAACGGAGGACCGAGTGTTGATGATGGAGGACATCACATTGGTGTCAGTGAGGGAACTGAGCGAATGGACACGAAAAGACCCGGTGTTGGCTCGAGTGTTTCAGTGGGTCCAGCAAGGCTGGACAACACAACAACCTGATCCAGTTTTCCGGCCTTATGAGGTGAGGAAAACAGAGCTGAGTGTGCAAGATGGATGCGTGTTGTGGGGGGCACGAGTGATAATTCTGCCCCCAGGAAGACGCGCACTTTTACAACAGCTGCACCAGGGTTATGTGGGCATCACCCGAATGAAGGCCTTAGCACGAAGTTATTTCTGGTGGCCAAAGTTGGACCACGACATTGAAGTCGTTGTGAAAGAGTGTAACATCTGTCAGCAACATCGCAACTTACTGGTGGCGGCACCACTACACCCATGGGAGTGGCCGAGTAGACCTTGGCAGAGACTTCATATAGACTATGCAGGGCCTTTTATGGGGGCAATGTTTTTGATAATAATGGATGCTCATTCTAAATGGATGGATGCCTATCCAGTTAAAACAACCACTTCCACCACGACCATTGAATGCCTGAGGAAGAGTTTCAGTAGTCAAGGACTACCAGAGACTATTGTATCAGATAATGCTTCATGTTTCATGAGTGGAGAGTTCAAGGGTTTTCTGAAAAAAAATGGCATTGTACACGTCACATCAGCACCATACCATGCGGCTTCAAATGGCTGTGCTGAAAGGGCTGTCCAGACCTTTAAAGCAATGATGACAAAGGCCGGAGACGGAAGTATGGCAGCAAAAGTGTCAAGGGTGTTATTCAACTACCGCATTACACCCCAGTCTCGACGGATTGTCACCTGCCGAGATGTTGCAAGGACGGAGATTAAGGTCAACATTGGATCTGGTGCATCCAAACATCCGAGCTAAGGTAGAGAGGACACAATGGCGGCAAAAAGAACATCAGGATCGACGACGGAGAGGAAGAAGTTTCCTGGTGGGAGATGCAGTGATGACTCGAAACTTCAGCTATGGACCTAAATGGATTCCAGGGTTCATTGTAAAGAGTACTGGTCCACTGTCGTACCAGGTGAGGTTGAATGGAGGTTTTGTGGTCAGGAGACATGTGAACCAGATTCTGCGGAGCGAACGGGAGAAGGACTTTATGGAACTGCAAGCCCCGGAAATACTGTTAGTTTCGGAAGAAGGGCTCGCGGCAGGAGGATCTCCGATCTTGGGGGCCGAGGAAGACCACCGGGACTTGGAAGGAGAGGTTCCCGAGGACCAAACCTTTCCAGGGATGGACACACCAGTACCAGAGGTGGTAACTGTGACACCGGAGTCACCTAGGGTGGTACCATTGCGCCGTTCTAAGCGTACACTGGTTAAACCTAGTTACTTGAAGGACTATCAGTGTTAAAAGTGTATGTATAGGTTAGAAGAACAACATAACTTGCTTGTATGGTAACCGTTTAATAACTTGCCGGTTATTTAGAAATTAAGTGACTGGAAGGATTGTTTTTTGACTTGCTCCCTCGTTTCTTTTATGTAAGGAGGCGTATGTCAATAGCTTAAGAGGGGAGGAATGTAGTATTCAGGCAGGTAATGTTGTTATTGTGCTGTGGGGGCGCTATGGGGAATTAACAACATGTAGTGTTGGTTCTGTATTCTCTGGTGACTCGTTGGTTTCGATGTATGTATGGCCATGGAGTGGTGAATATGTAACATGGGTGCGCACCTGGAGGTTCTGAATAAAGAAAGGCCTTACAACTCCAGAACCGTGTGGTCTCCTTATTTACCAGGATATAACAATATGTGTACCACCACCTTTTTGCTTACAAAAAAGCACTTCTCTCTTGCATTCCTTCTCCAACCAGTAGTGTCACAATTATGATGCCTGCTTTTATTTTGATGCCATATATTCTACCTGAACTAAAAGGCATAAGATACACAAAAGTGGGCTATACCATACTCAGTAATTCTTGGGGAAAAAAGGATATACCAGTATAGATACTTATGTTTAATGCTAAACAAATACCACTAGGAACACTGGAATGTAGAAAACTTTTTCATAAAGGCAGAACATGGCATAAGAACAACTGTAAACAAAATATAATTCAAAATTAGTCATTTAATTTGCTTTCTAACTCACTACAACTTAACCAGGTTGTGAAATAATGGATCATTTCTTACTAGAGTGGAGAACTATGCCATTATGAAATCACATGTCCAGAAGTAGAGTACTAGAATCAGTTGAATGCATATCCTGCTGTTTTCTTACTGTATTCAAAAATGTTAGAACAAAATGGTGATCTTTTATCTTTTCATGAATCTACATGGATTTTACATTACAGCTTGCTCAGTCTTTTAGATTACAGGACCACTTTGAGTGTTTATCGCATGTAGTTGTGCATAGAAAATTAGATTGGCATATGTCATTTCCATTCTGCTGGATAAAGTAAAACATTTACACAATACCAGTTTTAGAAAAAAATATCAGCCGAGTAGGATGCTTGGGCATATGACACAGTTACCTTTGAGAGAGAGAGAGAGAGAGAGAGAGAGAGAGAGAAAGAGAGAAAAAGAGAATGCGTGTGTGTGTGTGTGTGTGTGTGTGTGTGTGTGTGTGTGTGTGTGTGTGTGCACACGCGTCTGTACACACGTATGCATGTAAAACATAGATGGCAGTGTTCATGTTTGTGATCTTTTATCATGATACTTAATGGCAAAGGAAATCACAACAGAGAAATGCAGGAAGATCAGTTTTAACAAGAGGAAGTAAGGCTACACATTATTGGTTTCTTTTATGTAAGTCCATGATATACAGTGTGATCAAAGAACTCAGAATGTCTTACAGGTAAATAAAAGATAAGGGAAACGTGTGTAGTCATTGTATATAATATTGTATATAATTAGCACCAAAGTGACACAACATGCCATTGCAATATAGTACTGAATAATATTAACACTTACAGCTCTGTACCTTTAAATTATTTTGCAGCCACTGTTGCCCTCCTTGTATAACAGATCTGAATAACAGATGTTAACCCTCTGTTCTGAGAATGCCTGCAGCTGCTTTATCAGCTGCACACAATGAATATAAAAAGCTATGTCAACACAGAAACCCTGTCAGATAATATACTCTAATATTATAAATGTTTTACCTTTACAAGAGTGATATCTTGTGAAAAATAAACTTTAAAAATGTGAAGTGGAAAATTATTAGACCTCTTCAGAGCAAGCACAGCATTATTATGAAGACTGAAGACTGATAAACATACAGAAGGGTATGGCAGAAAAAAGATTAATCCATACAAAATCAGCATATGTTTATTTGCTGTTGTAGCTGTTGACAGGAGGGAATGAATGGTCACTGACATAAAAGTACAAGTCTATTTTCATTGCGAAGGCCCCTGGATTAGCTTGGTATGTCTCTGAACAACTGTGCTAACTTCCATTTTATTTCACTGCTGTGCCATTTGTGTTTTCTTGAAAGACTAATTATTCATGCTGGCTATAAATTAAATGTCTCAATTTTTTTATTGTAGGGAGACTCCAGCAGACACTGAAATTCTAGATAAAATTAGAAACAGAATGAAAGGGAATTGCATACTGTCAAAAGGGATTTTTTTGTGTTTCCTCATGTGGCTGACAAAGCTGCAACAGGAAACAATGGTTTATTTAATAAGGGCAGCTTATCAACTTGAACTTTGAAGAGAACAAATGGAATTTCATTCAGATGCCATGCATCATTACATCCCCTTAATTTTAATAATAAATAAATCTTTAGTAAGTACACACAAATTATAGTACAAAGTAATTTGCTGGAAGGCAGAGGCAACACTTGTTTGTCCCCCCCCAAAGTTTTATGTATCTATATATAGATCTCTCTCTCTCTCTCTCTCTCTCTCTCTCTCTCTCTCTCTATATATATATATATATATATATATATATATATAGGTCATACTTCATAACAGTGAAATTTCATAACACTGAATTTCATAACATTGAGACCAAAACATCTAAATCCCAAAACACTGAAAAGCCAAAATATTGAAATCTCAGAACATTGAAAGTGTGCTTTATAACACTGAAAATTACAGTGCATATATAAATAATATCCTCTCCACCTATAACAACACCTAATTAACAAACACACTTTCTACTACGTTTCGGCAGGGGGGCAAGCCCCCCTGCACCCCCCATGTGTGGGGCTCTGCTCACCACACCCTCTGTAAATTAAATATACTTACTTCTCCCTCTAGCCTGCCTTCAGGGATACATTCCCTGCACAACAATTCTTTGTCCTAGTATATGGACTTCATCTGCCCTCGAGTATTTGGAGGCTCCTTTGCTACCTTCCTTAGCTCCTGTAAAATAAGGTCAGTAGAGGCTGAGAGCCGAGCCCGCCTCAACTCTTTCTTGGTGACCCTTCTCTCACACTTACCAGAGAAAGCTAAAATAATTCTGCAATACCCCAAAACTTTTTTCCTGGCATAGTAGTACTGCCACCACTCTGTATATGGCCAGAAACCAAACACACTAGCTACTTGCCACCAGTCTTGCTTTAGGCAGATATAAACTATAAAAACAAATATCTTTCATTTGTAGGCTCAAGTGATCTAGCTAACTTGCTAAGCTGCAGAGCACAATACCCCTTTCTCAGATAATAAATAACAGCAACGTATATATAAATAATAAAGACTAGCCACAAGAACTTAAAAATGGAATAAATAAAACTTTAATTAAACAATAAAGAAAACAGTGCTAATATGGATTAAATACATAGAGATCAAAATGGAGCACATAGGAGGAAAATAACAGACAGTTTGTAAAGGATCTTAAAAATTACAAGGCACTTATGTTTTGACACGATTTAAACCTAACTGGTACCCATCTTCATGGTGTAACTCCTGCTGCTTCTAAGTGAAGCAAATCAGGCTTGGGATAAATTAGTGGATGCCCATCTAATCATAAAGTTTTTTTTTTTTTTGAAGGATGCTAGGGTGTTACTCTGTTTAATGGGTAAGGGCAGTTTATTCCAGAGAAGAGCTAAATGCTGTTGAAAGTTTAAATGTTTAGAGCTTGTACTTTTAGAGATGTTGGTTTTACAGAGATGCAAGAGGTCCAGAAGGACTGTATCCTTAAGGAACCATAATGCCAGAAACAGATCATTACATAAGAACCTACGCAAGACAGACTACGGAGATAGTGATTTAGGTTTTTCTTGGTAACCTAAGCCTAAGCATTTTAGTCAGGAACCACTGGGGCTTTTCTAGTTGGGCTATGTATCTGGATGAGTCTGTTTAAAAAAGGCTAAACTGATTAAACTTAACCTAAAATAGTTGACAAAAAATATCAACAGCATTATTTGTGTGCTGAGGGACAAGATCTCAGAGCATGCAAATAAAAACAAAAGTTTTTGCAGTGTGGTAATCCCCTTACACCCCACTAAAGTACAGTTGTGTAAGATCTTACCATAAGAGTAGATGTTTTACTTTGCATTGTTACAGTATGTATTCTTTACTCTTAGGATATCCTGCCAAGGATAGCGAAACGTCCGGCCAGCATACCAAGGCCTTTATATTTGTTGGGTGCCATACATCAGATGTATGTCCTACGTGCAAGGTGTAAGGTACATATGTGATGTATGAGCACCTAATCCTCAGAACTGAAGTACCCCAGAAGAACCAGAGCAACCTCAGAGGAAAGCGATAACAAATACATCTGGGAAGGGAAGAACAAGAAGAAGAGGAAGAAAGAAAGGCCCCTTGTCCAGAAGGAAGCCATCAGAAAGTAACAGGGGGTAGGAGGGAGGGACAGAATACTGCAACAGTGAGAAGTACAACATCTGCTGTTATAGTATGATCTAGACAACTCTAGTATGTCCTTCCCTATCACTGTTGCAGTATTCTTTACTCTTGGGAGATTTCAAAAGCTACTGTAAAGAGTGGGAGGAGGAAGCCACAGAAGAGTCCTCAAAACCCCCCTTCACCCTAGAAATGACATCCAACTTGTAATATTTGGTGAAAGTACAAACAGGAGGCCAGGTAGCAGCTTCCAAGATGGATCTAGTATCCAGACCCTTGAAAAAAGCACCAGAAGAGGCCACTGCCCTGTTAGAATGAACACAAACAGAAGAAGAAAGGAAGTACATGGGAGGCGGTATTAAGCATGTGTAATGATATGCAAGTGTTGGATGTGCGTGTGGATGCAGATGGCAGAACTGTGTAACCCCCAGATGAATTTAATGATGGAGAGACATAGATTCAATAGAAGAAATCAAAAGCCTGGTGAGACTATGGAAGCATATGTTACTGACTTAAGAAATAAAGAAAAGACATTCAGATTTGGGGATCTACAAGACAATTTAATAAAAGGCTGCCTTATATGTGGCATTGATAATGATACAGTGAGGAAAATTCTACTAAATGATAGGGAATTAACACTGAGCAAAGCTATTGAAATTTGCCAAATACATGAAATCACAGAATAACATACTAATATGCTTGCTGTATCTGCTGCTGCAAATATCAACAGAGTGCAACAAAAAACTAAGACAATACAGCCTCACAAGTGTAACCTGAGTA